>NW_006239167.1:374769-395177 GCF_000226075.1 Solanum tuberosum
TTAACCTCGGGTACTTGAGGGGAATAATTTCCTTAAGGGGACACTGTGCATTCAGTGGGCTTGATCTTCTTTCTGTTTTTCCAAATTCTGGTATGTGTTACAGATTTTAGATTTGTGAATTAATTTATGTTCTTCTATTATTCATTGGTTCATTAAACTTTGGTAACTTCGTGTTTCTGCAAAGTTTGTTGGAATCAGTAAGATTCTTTAAACACAGATTGACAACAATTCTTCTTTAAGAAAAAATATTTCGTATATTTTTTCTAATTTGTTCCTAATTCTAGTTTCTCTACTAGTTTTAATTTTCTAGTTGTGAAAATGTTCTTAAACTTTATTGTGTCTTACCAAGTTCTTCAAAGTTTTGTTGTAAGTATATTAGGAATACAAGATGAACAACAATAACTGGACTAATCTAGGTCCTCTTGCTAAACTAGTGCAGAATCGGAGAACTCCCAAGAAGATCTTGGTGAAAGATTTCTACAGAAACAACAACTGGAATATTGTGAAACTTGGAAGAATTTTGCCACCAAATGTGATCAACTCTACTGTCACTATTGAATTCAATAATAGTAAACTTGACCTTCCTATTTGGACTCCTGATTCTACTGGTAATTTTAACAGTAAGTCTGCTTGGCATATAGTGAGAACGAAGAAAGGAAAAAATATGTCCAGCTCAATGACTTGGCACAGAAAAGTTCCTTTCAGGATGAGAGCTTTTCAAAATAAGATTCCGTCTGATGATGCTATGAAAAGGTTTAAAATCTATCTTCCTTCTATTTGTAATTGTTGTTCCAACCACAAAGTGGAGAAAACTGAACATCTCATCAGAGAAGGACATATTGCTACACAAGTATGGAAATTCTTTTGTAATACTTATGGTATTGGATTGACCCAGGGAAATCTTAAAATGACTATTATGAAATGGTGGATTGCTAAATGTAATAATGAAGTACACAAGTGTATTTTGCAATGTTTACCAATTGCTATACCTTGGGAAAATTGGAAAAATAGATGTCGGGCAAGGTTTGACGACATAAAAATGTCTACTTGGTTTATTATTCAACAAGTTAACAAGCTGATCCTCAAAGCTCAATTCCCTGGGTTACAGATTCCTAGTCAGTGGAAGGAAAAATGTAAAACCATGGAGCGTATCAGGCCTATGATTCATTCTCAAGCAGTATATTGGCGGAAACCAAGGCCTACTTGGGTCAAACTCAATGTGGATGGTTGCAGCAAAGGTAATCCTGGCTCAGCAGGAGGGGGAGGCGTTATTAGAGACTGCAGTGGAAATATGATTATTGCCTTTGCTGAATTTTATGGTTATTGATCCAGTAATGTTGCAGAAGCAAGGGCATTATGGAAAGGTGTTAACATTTGCAAGGCTGCTGGCATGTCTAAGGTGATAGTGGAGTCGGACTCAATGTTGATTATCGATATACTCAATGGAAAACTAAAACCACCTTGCCAAATCAGCCAGACTATAGACAAGATTTTGGGAGATATTAGTTTTGGTGATTTTGTTTTTAATCATGTCTACAGAGAGGGTAATTCTACTGCTGACCTTCTGGCTAACTTGGGTTTGGACTCAAAATGTTCTTCTATCTTCACTGAAGCCACTTCCTTACCTTCTAAGGTTAGAGCTTCAATGAAGCTAGAGCTTGATGGGCTCCCTAACTTCAGATTTAGAACCAAGAAAAACAAGTTCATCAATGTTCACTACAAGAAAAGTGTGATTTTCCTGGGGATTAGTATGAAAATCCATAGGAAACTTATTTTCTTGCAAATTTTTATACTAATCCCCAGTAAAATCCCCATGTAATTCACAGTTTTCTTGTAGTGGTTGATTACTGACAAAATTGATCATTGTTTGATGAGCTTTTATAGACATAAAATATCCTTTTGTTGTGAGGTTTCTTACAGTAAAAGGATCATTCAATCTCAAATTGGTATTAGTAACCATATGGGCAACAAAATGGTTATATCCAACCTACACTTTGTTTATGAGGCTAAGGTTTATGTCCTCCTCCGTGTAATTATGATTTTTGGTATATATACAGGTCGGAGTCATGCCTAAACTCCTCCATCTTTATGATGGATTTCTTGAAAAAAAAATTAAAGGGTACAACTGTTTCTTACGATGCAGAACTTAAAACTTGCTTATAAACTATGACATTGATTATTGAAAATGTTGGAGAACGGCTGGTGACGTTAGAGGAAGTAATGGTTCATTAATAAACTTGTCTCATTTAAAGGGAACTTCAATGGTGAACAGTCAAAATTAAAGGGAAATTCTCAATGTGAACTTCTCGGCGCGTGAATTCAGATTTAGTCGAACTTTAATATGAATATCGAACATCGGGTGGAAAATAAAAAAAAATAAAGGAAATGGCCAATAAAAAAAGAAGAAGATCGAATGAAAAGGCAAAGGGCGAAAAAAATCCAAAAAAGAAATGAATTGTTGATTAAAAAGTTGTCATATCATATAGAAGGCTTAAAAAAAATATACTAAAAGATTAATTAATATTTGCTCTATGATTATTGATGGTGAAATTGGTGCTAATTATAATGTGGTAAGTTCATACATAGTTGAGAAGTTGTAACTTGCATGCATCAAATACATCCGTATAAGTGATAATGATTGAATGATTTGATAAGCTTAAGGTATTTATAAGCAATACATGATTTTCGTTCTCTATTGGGAGCTAGGTATGTCAATAGTGAAGTAACTTTGATACAAGATTGTCCATTTTAAGTTTATGAAAATCATGAACGTATAAAAGAAGGAATGAAAATTTTGAAAAAGAGAAAACTGAGAGGATCATGTGGCAAACACACTTCCGCATTATTGAAATTTAAAGTTTAATCTAAATTATGTACTTTATGGTGGGTTCTAAGACTTATTACGTGTTTTGTGAATGCCTAATAATTTTAAAATAGTTTGAAATCCAATTGTATAACCTCAGGGCCGGCTCTTGCGTATGAATTTTTAGGCCAATGCCTTAGTTGGGGGCCTCAAATTTCTATAAAAAAATAAAATTCATGTTTAATTTTTTCATGAAAAAAATTAATTATTTATAATAAAAAGTATATATATATATATATTATATATATTATATTATATTATATTTTCTTCGCCAACACTCACATTATTTATCCTTTTTAACTCCTTCTACACTCTATTTCTTCAAATCTTTGATAGTTAGAATAATATTCTGCCAAAAATATGAATCAATAGCCGAAAAGTGTTGAACAAAGTATATTACAAATATTCTTTAATTTCTTCGTAATTTTCATATTAAAGTAAGGTATACCAAGTTATCAACTTTTTGAATCAGATTCTATGATTCTAACTCTTATCTTTATTTTAAAATTTAATCAACTTATTCCTTATAGAACTATATTATTGATTCATATAATAATTATCTCAATAAAATGATGTTTTTCAATGTTGAATTGATAAAGTCTTGCTTAAAAATAATAATTAAAAAAAAGTATTTAAAAAAAATCATTTATAAAAAAGATATTAAGGAATAATTTACATCTAAAAATTTAGAAAAATAAATAAATACAGATAAAATTTATTTAACTTTTAGGCCTCTAATTAAAATTTCGGTTTAGGCCTCGAATTATATTTAGCCGCCCATGTATAACCTATAACTTTTTTTTGTTCAAATTTGAAGTACTTTAAAGTTTGATTTTCATGTGGTACTATTGATTAGATGATATTTAGTAAATGTATTCATTGCGGTTTGATTGATTGTGTGTAGCTTTTTTAAACTTGACTAGAATGTATATATTTTTAACTGTTGTGTACATATTCATGTTAATAAAATGATCCTAGGATCAAAAATTTGATCCAAAAAAAAAAAAAAAAAAAAAAAATTAACTGAATTAAAATGGCAGGTGGACGGACAGATGCAAAAATAATAATTAGCTATCAAATTTTTCTTTAAAAAAAAAACCTTATGAGATCGCTATATTCTGCATTTTTATTTTTTCGAGTATGCAAAAAAAGAGACTTCATGAGATCTCTTTTCTACAACTTATTTTCTAGAAATGCAGTAAAGAGACCTTGTGAGGTTTGTTTGTAATTTTATTTTTCAGAACTTCATGGGGTCACTTAGTTGTCTTATTTAGGGAACTCATGAGGTCTCTTTTAATAAAAATAAAAAATTAAATAACGACCTTATAAAGTATTTTTTTTGTGAAAAAAATTAGTAATATACCAACCTCGTGATGTTTCTTTATGGAAAAAATCAAAAAATTAGTTGGTAACCTCGTGAGATCACTTTTTGGCGACCTCATGAAGTCTCTAACAAAAGAAGTGGCCTACATTTTAGAGACCTAAGGTTGATTTTTAGGTCTCTTCTCCTGAGGTATCTGTTATCTCCTGTATTCAGATTAGCAAACCAGAAATAATAAAAGATGAAAAGAAAAAACAAAGAACTATTCGAGTCCACAAATTTCATTGTGTGTCCTTAAGAAATTTAATCCCCTCAAGTACCCGAGGTTGCAGATTAATTCCTCCCAAGATAAAACGGATTAACCATTAAAGAAGTAGCGGTACTTCAAACTTCAATAATTTCAACGAACTCAAAATGACAGCACGAATCACACACACAGACACGATCGATCGATTTTATTTTGTAAGAAATGTATGCAAGATAAGGGAAGAATTTGATGCAGAAAAATGAGAGAAAGCTTCTCTATTTATAGCCAACAAAGGGTAAAGGTCACAACTCTTTGGTAAGAAGACAACCTTTCAGAAAGGTCACAACACTTTGGAAAAGGCACAACCTTTCAAACGGTCACAGCCCTTCGGCATAGTCACAACCATTTCGTGAAGTTCTTATATTCTTCAAACCAAAGGAGTAAAAAATCAGAGGATTTTAGTCTCCAAAAGTCAGACACAATCAAATTTCACATGGAGTAGAAAACTACAAAAAAAATTATTTTCCTCCTCTAAACAGAATACATATTAATAGTAATAAAAATATATTCTGAGATCATCACATAATGACCATCTATCCTAACATTTATGAAATAAATCTGATAACTTATAAAGGATGGAAAACAAATCAAGAAAAATAAAGATAAAACCTGATTTTTACCCCAATTGAATCATATTCTATTTGTCAGCAATGATTCCATGCAAGTCACTTTTCTTGCTAATTTTTTTCTTTCCCAGTTTCAATCATATTCCAATTTCCCTCAGAAGACATTGAATTTCAACGAGAAACTAAACTCATGTTCAAATATTGTTAGGAGACAATATATGTTCATTTACTTATTCTCATAGTTATATAAAACCAAGAATATAGAAAAAAATAATTAAAGTGCATATCTTAACCTTTATGCACAAAATAACTTTTCTTATTGAAAAGAAAACTGAAGGGGTGCAATGCTTCAATTCACTTGGGAAGAAAATGAAAATAATCTTAACCATCCAAGGAAAACTTACTACATAAAATATACTCAAACATATTAAAGTAGTACTAATTCATCCCAAATCTCTTTTATCATATGATAAAATAATTCTCTTTTTCTTTTTTTTTGTCCAACAAAAAGAACATTGAAAATAAAAGTAATTTCCTTATCACAGAAAATACCATCAATAATAAATTTCTTAAGCTTGTTATCTCCTCTATTCAGATTAGCAAACCAGAAATAATAAAAGATGAAAAGAGAAAACAAAGAACTATCTGAGTCCACAGATTCCACTGTGTGTCCTTAAGAAATTTAACCCCCTCAAGTACCCGAGGTTGCAGATTAATTCCTCCCAAGATAAAACGGATTAACCATTAAAGAAGTAGTGGTACCTTAAACTTCAATAATTTCAACGAACTCAAAATGACAGCAACGAATCACACACACAGACACGATCGATCGATTTTATTTTGTAAGAAACGTATGCAAGAGAAGGGAAGAATTCGATGCAGAAGAATGAGAGAAAGCCTCTCTATTTATAGCCAACAGAGGGTAAAGGTCACAACTCTTTGGTAAGAAGACAACCTTTCAGAAAGGTCACAACACTTTAGAAAAGGCGCAACCTTTCAAACGGTCACAACCCTTTAGAAAGGACACAACTTTTCATAAAGGTCACAACCCTTCGGCATAGTCACAACCATTTAGGAGAGTCACAACCCTTCATTTCCTGTTCACACCTTTAAAACCCAACAGTATCTTTCTACAGTTTTTTTATAGTGCTTTTTGTACATTTCTATGTGTGGTGGGTATGATTTTATATGTGAAATTTGAGAATAGGATCTTAAGTCTTATAAAGTGCTAATTTGAGTTTTATATTGCCGTAGAATAGATAGAGTTAGCGGTAGTAAGTAGGGTGTACATAGGTAGTTTTGTTTGGTTTTCTTATTAAAAAATAACTAAATCAATTAGGCCGTTTAATTAAATCTATAGACCAAATCAAACTAATATAAAATTGGTCATTTTTTTAAATTTTCTTATAATTATATAATGATTAAAAAAGAGATCAAATATATTTTCACTTACATGTGTGATAGGCAAGAACTTAAAACGTTAAATGATTAAAAATCTTTAAAAAAAAATTAGCATGAATATAAAAAACTTTCATTGAAATATCAACATTCAATATGTAAATTTATAAGATTGAAGGTTGAAACAAATTGAATACAAAACAAAAGATTTACAATGTTTTACAAGTCCAAATTTAAAATTATATAGGACAAGTTATGCAAAAGGGCCACTTTACACAAAATTGGCCCAATTTTCAAAATTAACGAAATTGGCCTAATATTTTTCTTCTTTCTTTCAATTGTGCCACTAATGGATGCTATGCTTCTTTTTCTTACTTTCAATTTCGCCATTAATGATTGTTGTTGTTGCTTGTTTCTTCTCCTCCTCCTCCTCCTCCTTCTTGTATAGTTAGTGTATTTTATGTATAGTTAAACTATGTTTGACCTTTTGAGTGTATCATAATATATAGTCAATGTATATAGATAAGTTGTATTGTATAGTGAGTGTATACTTTCTATGAATTTTGACAAATTATATTGTATAATCAATGTATATTTTTTATGACTTTTGGTTTTTTTATGGAAACAAAAACATGGTTATATTTGTTGTAAACTAATAACTTTATTGTATGTATTTGAAACTAGCTGAGTAATTAATATATCTAAACTTTGAAAACTATAAACTAATTTAAGATATATTAACAAAGTAGATTATAATTAATATTTTTATGTATAAAAAATTTATTTCTATTACAAAATCAAACCAAGATTGGTCGATTTTTTATCGACACCAAATCAACCAAATCAAACCACAAGTCAATTTTTTCTATTCGACTCGGTTCGTCGGTTCAATTTGCACTTATCATTTTTGCTTGTACACCCCAAGTGGTAATGGACAATTCGCCTATTTATGGGTGAAGTGTCCGTTTTGATCTGTGTAATTAGGGAAGGTCCCTTTTAATACGCAATGCTCATAACATGTTATTTTGAGGCCAGACTGTTAAATGGATGTGTAAAGGATCAAAACGTTAATGAAGAGATAAGAGCCAAATAAAGGATCAAAACGTTAATGAAGAGATAAGAGCACATTTGAATTGGCTTAAAAAATAAAAAAAAGTTGCTCTTAAGTCAAAAATAAAAAATTAAACTTAAATGGCATTTAAGTCAAAAAATAAAAAGTCAAATTTAAATGACCTTTAAGTCAAAAAATAAAAAGTAGGAAAGACCTACTTTTGGTTTTTGACTTATTTTAAGTGATTTTAAACTTATTTTAAGTTATTTTTAACCTTGTCAAACACTTCCTAACTTATTTTAAGTCATTTTTGACTTTTTTTAAAGTTATTTTCATATTTGTCAAACACTTTCAAAAGTCAGAAACTGACTCAAAAGTAGATTCGATTAATTTTTAAGTCAATCCAAACCCCCCTCTAAAAGTGCACTTACTTAAATTTGAAGGACCATTAGTGTACCCTATAAAAAAAAGGGATGATTTTGAGTTTAAAGCCAAACATAAGGAATTATTTTGTAAAATATAATGGGTCAACTTTTAAATTTTTAAAAAATTGGAAATGAAATCTTACATTTAGAAAATTGAAGCCTTGTTCAAATTTTATAAATAAATACTACTAATTTCAATCAAAACTTCAAATTGCATGATCAAACGCCCATAAGTTGAGCATTCTATGTGGAGGCAATGTGTAGGGTATTCAATTGGAAGAAACACATGCATACTTTTGTCAATATAACAAAATGAAAATGTTTGGTGTGCATGTCCACTCTCAACTCCCAATAAAGCAAACCCATACTCTCTAAAAAGAAGAATTTAGGCATGTCGTTCATTGAGTGCAGCATCGCACTAAAAATATATTCTTATGGACCCATATCTTTAGTTTTCATCATCACAAAGAAATCAAATCTTTTTTTGTTTTCTTTTTTCTTTTCATTACAAACAAATAATGATGCAGCTTTTTCACCTCTTTTTGCCACATTGCTTATCGCCTTTTTGATGCTCAAGAGCCGAGCTAGCTTCTGGTCAAAGGTTCATTAGACGGAAAATTTTTAAAATTATTTTTTATGTATATATAATAGATGTCAAATTTTTTTTGGCTAGTTTGTGTTTAGTTCTTCAAATTTTGAACTTCTTAGTAAAAATTCTGGCTCCATATTTAATAAGTCATAAAAACTTCCAATTACATCATTTATAAATGATTTATTATTAAAAAAATATATATACAATAGATATTAAATTCTCTTTTATTTTTATATTTTGAATCACCGGCCTTAGTGAAAATCATAACTTCTCCTAGATTGTAATTTAAACTCAACTTTTAATTGGACTAACATAGATATATTTGATCACTAATAGGCCGTAGCTGCATATATGGTCCAACACCTACTTGTGTAGTCATACTTTGGACTTAGCATACCATTACTGCTTTGATTTTCTTCAAGAAACTGTCTTTTTATTTTTTGATGTAGGACTGAAATATATTTTAAAAATAGTTGCAAAATGCATAAAAAGAACCTTCGGCCCCTCCTTTTCCATCAACTCAAGAATTTTTCATTTTCTTTATCCTTGAAAATAAATAGTCAGGTAGCTTTCGTCACATCTTTTTTTACTATACTACATGGCATGTTGTTTAACATTTTGGCACATTCATAAAATGAACTTATTTCTTTCCTAAAGGTATTCAACAAATATATTTAACGTCATTTGAGTTAATGTTATTATATTTAGAGTTATTAAAATTTTTAATAATATTTATATAGTGTGTTAATTATAAATAATCATATTTATATTATTGTCAGTAATATAATATAACATGATTATACTATTGCTATTAAATAATTACCGCAAAAAAAAATTATTTGTGGTATTTGCAATTCCTATGCAAGTCAGACTGTTCATCGGCCAACTACTTCATTAATACCTTTGCATGGTCCAATTCATACTATACTGACTCATACTTTGGACTTAGCATACCATTAATTCTTTGGCGCCTTTCTTCAAGAAATTCGTTTTACTATTATTAATTCTTTTTTATTTTTTTTATTGATTTTTCATCATTATTTAATTAAATTTGAATTCATGCTGAGAAGTCTCACATCTGGAATAGAACGTTCCTTAACAAAAGCTACTATGTACTTGAGACATTGGGTTAAAGATGAACGAGTACTTATCAGTGGCGAAGCCACCTTATAGTTAGGGTTCATCCGAACCCCTTTGGTGGAAAATTATAATATTTATATATAATTAATTTTTAGGTATATATATAGTAGATGTCAAATTCCCTTCAGCTATTTTGTGTGTAATCTTTAGATTTTAAACCCCACTTCACCACTGATACTTATCACTCCACCACAAATAATTTCTCTTAAAAGAAACTTTTTTTTAAATGTTAGATGTTTGACCTTGGGGATTGTAGGTTCTAGGAGAAGGAGCCATTTGTCTAGCTTTAATTTCTAGAAGGCTTCTTTAAGATTCTTTTTCAGTGAGTAATTTATATACTATTAGAATCAGAAGCTTAATTGTAAGAAGCATGTGCTACTTCATGATGATGAAAACGCCAAATAAATTAGGTTTTCTTGGGCCCAACAAACTTATTGCACGCCAGAGTTGCAACAATATTACTAGTAGTTTTAAGACAACTCAAATTAGTTTTCTAAATCACATGGCTTTCGAATTTTAGTGACATTATCTCAACTACTCAATAAACAACCACCATTCTACTTTCTAATTTCTTGCTACTCAGATTTTTGTTATAAAATCTAGTAGCACATGCTAACCTGTCTATTTATGTATATATATATAGTTGATGCTGAATTTTTTTATCGAAAATTCTGATTTCGCTAATGACTTGATATATAATTGAGATACGCACCACCAGATCCGACCCTGTTATTAGCAAGAGAGTTCTTGATCCTGCCTTTTGTTTGACGATAAAAAGAAAGATAATATCTTAAAGGAGTAAAATTCCAAGTGATATAAAGACATTGAAGAAGGACGAAAGCCATGTGAGTTTCAGCGGCTAGTAGAAAGAGTAGATAAACACAAAAGACCAAAATATGTGTATTTAAATAACATAAGTTAGTAGTAGAACCTAAAGACAAGACAATTGTATCTGAATAAAAATAGACAGCACTCTATGCACCATTTTCTGTATCCTTTTATTTATTTATTTGTCTAAATTTTCTGCAACAATATTCTAATCATCATCACTGAGATTATTTGCTTTATAAGCAGTGGAAGATAAGAATCTTTAAGGCCCTCACCCTATCAAGTATCAACACCCTTTTTGACTTAACAATATATTAAGATTATTTTGTCATGTACTTCAAAAAACAAAAAACACTGACCAAAGCCAATTCCTTTTGTTTTTCTTTTTTGTAACAATAATTGAAAACACAACCTGGATATTAAGCTGCAGAGTACTTTTGCTGCTTTGACAAGTCATATTCCAGTCAGACAGACATATAATAGTGCTTGTTTGATCATTTTGTCATGAAATATACTTATTGGCACATCCACTATCAACATTTGGACCTTCCTTCATTTGAACAACAAACGCAAGAGGTTACTGGAATTACATGTTAGAATCAATTGTTACATAAAAGAACCGTGAAAAAAGGATCCTCACATACTAAAACCCGGTGAAAAGGAATCCGGTAACCCGGAACAACAGAGAACCAATAACATAATTAAAAAAAATTGAAACTTTAAATGACCATAATATGAATAGATCAAGCGGATTCTTCTTCTCCGGGACTAATAGCATATGTTAAAAAACTTCCATCAGTTTAGTGGGATATCATACTAGTTCCTCCTGGCCTTCTGAAGGACATCTGATCATTTCCAATATGTTAACCACTTCTGCCATATCAGGCCTGTTTGAAGGGACTTGTGAAGTGCAGATTAAACCCAACTTCATCACAGGAATCGCTTCCTCTGCTGGAAATTTTCCATGCAGCCTCTTGTCAACACACTCTTCCACCTTGCCTTCTTCCAATGCACCCCGTACCATGTCACACAATACAATAACATCATCCTCCATGTACTCAACCGGTTTCTTTCCAGTGACTATCTCCAGAACAAGAACTCCAAACCCATACACATCACACTTATCAGTTATCTTCACAGTCTTGCATGCAAATTCAGGTGCCATGTAACCGAGTGCACTTTGAATTTTGCTGCTCAAAACATATCGATCTAACATCGGTAACAGCCTTGCTAACCCATAATCTGCAACTTTAGGATCACCAGAGCTGTCAATCAAAATATTGCTGGACTTGAGGTTATAGTGAATTATGTTCATTTGATGTAAGTTAGCCATGCCTTTTGCTGTCCCAAGAATAACGTTGAACCGCTCATTCCATGAGAGCATGTTTTTACTAGAACCTTCATGGATATGATCATACAAATTTCCACCAGTTATGAATTCATATATAAGTAGCTGTAGTGACGGAGTCCAATAATAACCTTGAAGAGCCACAACATTAGGGTGATGAACTTTTCCCAATTTCTTAACCTCCTTTTCAAAGTCTACCTGAGACTTAACAAGACCTGAGACAGTAAGCTTCTTAATGGCCACAGGCATCCCATCTCCGAGGACAGTGCGATAAACGGCTCCAAAACCACCACGTCCGAGCTCACAATCCTTGTTAAGCAGAGCATGTGACCCTGTGCTGAAGTCAAGTTCGCCTGAAAACATGACAAGCTTACCAGAATTTGCATCTGTACTGTGTGAGGGGCTATAGTCATCTCCACCAGAAAATGTAAGGGCAGCAGCAGAGTGAGATGTTGCAGACCGTACGCGAAGATTTAGCACAGTAATGGCAATAACACCAACAACAATAATAGCAGCTGCACTAATGGCAATGAGGGCAGAGATGCTTAGGATTTTCTTTTCGTGGCCCACAGTCAGAGGGATAGTACCAGGAATAGATTCTGTGGAGTTGGGATTCAGAACAATCGGCTTGGGAAGGACAGTTGGACAAGACCTATTAGCAGCAGCTCCACAAAGAGATGGATTGGCTGACACTGAATAGGGAGAAATAGTGTTAAAAAAACCACCAGAAGGCAGTTCGCCCTTTAACTGGTTGTGTGAGATGTTGAACAACTCAAGGTGACCAAGATTTACCAGCTGCTTTGGTAAGATTCCGGTTAATTTGTTGAAGGAAAGGTCAACATTTTGTAGGTTAGATAGTTTAGCAAGGGTTGCAGGTACAGGGCCAGTTAAACCATTATGTGACAGAGACCTGCCAAGTTGATGGAAACAAAACCGATTAACCAAGCTTTGAGGAAAGCTGATATTCAAAGACAACTTCATAAATAAATTTACAGGCTACGTCACATAAAAACATCGAAAACCAGGTAATGTGATGTTGTTACATTATACTTTATGTAAAATATTAAGTATAGGAAATTGCCTTATCTAGAAAAAAAAAAGGATTTTATCTAAAATCATGCACTAGAAGCTACTTGATTAACTCAATATGGAAACTCTAAATGATTGCTAGAAGCTTAGAACTAACTAATTAGTAGAACATGATAAAGAATCTCTAATATAAGGATTCGTGCTTGATTTAGTCACTAGAATTTTGACAATCCAAAACAACGTTGTCTGAGAGGAAACTGCGAAAAAGAATGCAAATGCTAGTTCCTTAATTATCAAACTATATATCAATCAGGTTCTTCTGTACAATAACTTACCACTACATTGTCCTTATGAAAACCTCCAAGCAGAGAGATTATCTCAAATGAAAGTTATAAATGAACGATAAAGAGAAACAAGAACTTACAAGGACAAAAGAGCAGAACAGTTTCCAATAGAAGTAGGAATTTCTCCTGTCAAGGCATTCTTCTCCAGTTTCAGTTCCCTGAGAGCATAGGCTCCTCCAAGCTCCAGAGGGATACTACCATTTAACTGATTCTCGCTTAAGTCAAGAACATCCAGTGACTTTAGATGGCCAACAGTCTCAGGGATTTTCCCTACAAGTGAATTTCTAGATAAATTCAATGACTGCAAGCTGTTAAAATCACCAATAGCAAATGGAATTTCACCAGCTAACTCATTGCAAGAGATATCGAGAACTAGAAGCTTTTGTCGAGAGTTTTCCAGTGAAGAAGCAATAGCATTCTTCAAGCCCCTACTTAATTTATTCTCAGAAAACAAAACATGTCGCAATCCTAATTTGAATACCCAAGGAGGAAGATCACCCGTCAATGAGTTGTGACTAACATCCAGTGTCATAAGATTAACACAACTGCTCATGGACTTGGGAAAGTCCCCAGAAATAGCATTTCGCGACACGTTCAGTAATTTCAGTGATTGAAGCTTCCCAACTGAATTCGGGAACTGACCAGAGAAGTTGTTCCCAGAAAGATCAAGCATCTCAAGGCTTTTCATTTCTCCAATCCATTCAGGTACACTACCAACTAATGCATTGTGTTTCATAATCAACTCATTGCACAAACTAAGCATCTGCATTGTTTTAGGAAGTTCTCCAGAGAAAGAATTTTCACTCAAATCAATTGACCTCAACAGCAAACAACTTCCAATTCCATCAGGAACTTCACCTTTGAGATGATTTTTCCTCAAATTTATGGCTCTCAAATTATACATACCTTCAATACCTACTGGAATTTCACCATCCAGCAAATTATCTGACAGATCAAGTGACCTTAGCCCATTCAAAGACCAAATTCCAGAAGGTAACAATCCTGAAAACTGATTTGAGGACAAGTTTAAAGACCCCAATGCCACACATGAGTTCAAACTTTCTGGAACTTTCCCTGAAAACTTATTCTTGGCCAAAGAAATTGATCTCAATGGCCCACATTGTTCAAAAAAATCACCCGGAATCGTCCCAAATAAGTTGTTCTCACTCAAGTCTAGAATCCTTAGATAAGCAAGTTGAACAACACTGCTACTTATACTCCCTGTAAAATTATTCTTCGCAAGAGAAAGCTTTCGAAGAAATTGCAACCTCATAAGACCTCTACTAATCTTACCTGAAAGTCCAAACCCATCAAGAACAATCTGAGAGACCCTATTGGATCTGGGGTTGCAATGGATACCATTCCAGCCGCAGGGGCTATCATCTTCTTCATTCCAAGACACCAACTTCCCTTGTGGATCTTGAACATCAGCCTTGAATACCATCAACCCCAGTATATCATCATTAAAAGATAAGTTCAAGGCTTTAACAAAAATAGGAGATACTAAAATACACAATATTACTATACCAAAAACCTTCCTCATTTCCATTCTCCCAGCTCAATAATCACAAAGCAATATATAAGTTACTCATAATCCCATCAGCAACCCCAAATGGGTATGCATAATTATATACAAGAACAAGCAAAAGATACAATCTTTAGCACAAGAAGAACGTAACCGCCAATAAAATGGGTAAGAATTTTTTTCTAAAAACACCCAGTTCTTAAAAAACCCTAGAAATCCGGAAAGAGTGAATTTTTAATGAAACAAAGTGGAGAAGAAGAAAATGTAGATGAATGAGTGGAAGAAACAGTTGAATTTTGGCAGCAGAAAAAGGGAAATCTGAAGGGAAGAAGAAGGAGACAATGAGAGTGAATTTGGGGTTTCGCCGGAAAATGTAAAGCGCCGGTGAAGTTGAAGGTTGTTGATGAGGTAGGGAGGAATAAGCCGGAGAAAGTAGATAAAAGTAAAGTGTTACCGGGGACGGCGGGTCAGTGGGAGCATTTATTAACGTTCTCTTTATCTTTCTCTCTCACAGTTACAGAGTGTTTTAATTAACGGGAAAAAGAAAGAAAAAAGGAAGTGGGTGAGTGCTTTTACTAATGATGACACGTGGCATTGTATGGTCGGTTATGGAGAGTGTGATGTGGCAGACACGTAAGTCAATGTCAGAATAGAAGTAAATGGACTGAAGGAAACAAAGGGAGTTACTTAATTTTGGAGTAAGGGATATTAATTAACAAACTCCACCTGATGGTAAATCAAAGACACTTCATAAGCTAGTGCTACTCACTATTTTTCAAATATTTGTACTTATTAATTGAGCATTAAAAATATATATTTTCTCCGAGTATATATTACTTGACTCAAATTGACATGACATATTTTTAAAGAAATTTTTGAGGTTGACTATTACTCCCTCTTATTGATATTATTATTATTATTATATGTATATTACTATTATATACTGTCACCATTTCTATTTGAGTATATGTTACGAAAACGATAAAGAATGTTCTTAAACTATGTGAAATGAATAAAAATACTCTTCATTTATAGTTTGGCTCAAAAATACATTTATCGTTAATACTTTGGTTCCAAAATTCCTTTGCAATCAATATTCTGATCCAAAAATGACCCTATAGTTACTAAATAAGTCAAAAATGTCATTTTCCAAATAAATATATTAATTTTTTTTCCTTTTAAACACATCTTCTTTCTAATTAAAATATTATTAAAGAACCCTATTCTTGTTTTATTTCTTTTAAAATCACTTTAACAAATAAAAATATAGGAAATAATATTTGTTTTCCCCTTCTTAATCTCATTTTATCAATTAAAATAAAATAACTTACCCTTTCGATGGATAATATATGTCATATATATAAGATCATAGTATATTCATCATTAATTTTTATTTATATAACGATAAAAATAATTATAATAAAATAATAATGTTTTTACTTCTTTTTTTAAAATTGAAGTAGGATAAGCATTTGCTAATTTTAAAAAAATATTATTAGAAAAAATTGTGTTAAAAAGAAAATAAATACTATATATATTTGGAAAATATGCATTTTGACCCATTAAATAACAATAGGCAAATTTTTAGATCAAAGTATTGACGACAAAGACATTTTTGGACCAAACCATAAACGGAGGGCATTTTCTGACTATGATAATAAAAAATGCAAAGTAATTAAAAACTTCATTAAATAAAGGATAAATATGAAAAAAAAAACCTTAATAATTTATTTAACATGAACTAAAGAGAGTATAATTTTCTGTTGTTATTTAATATTAAGGATACGTATAAGATAAAAGTAAAAAAATAATAATTTACTAACATAAACAAGTAAAATGAAATAGTTATTTTTAATATAAAAGTCAAGAAAAATGAAACAAATGGAATATCTTCCTAAAATCAAAAGATAACACTTTAAACAATTAAACTAGTGAAAGTATCTTTACTACTTTAACCTTCTTTTTATTAATTTTTTTTAATAAAAGTAGGGAAATGAAATTACAAATTCGAAATTCAACTCTCATGAATAAGATACAAATTCAGATTGCTACTAAAATTATATTACAAGTCTTATGAGGTGGGACATAAAAATATTATTAGTGGTTTGAAGACAAACTTTGTTTCCATCATTATAACTTGAAACAAAAGTATCCTCTGTTTTTCTCATTTTTTGTCACGATGTCATGCGTTTCCAAATGTGCATGATCAATTCATGTTTTAAATAAAACACAATCAATATTGACTTATAATTTGGATTAATAAATAATATTTTTTGTATTTGTGCTTTCTATTATACAGTTAGAGGTGGGCGCTGAGCCGCTGAAGTGTTAAAGATTATGGGTGTGGTATGGTACGATATGATATTTATAAATTTTGATATCGTAATTTTGGTATTTGATTTTTAAAATATTATATATCATTATCATACTAATTTAAATCGGTTTGGTTAGGTATATTAAAGTTCGGTTTTGATATTCTATGGTATGCTAAACTGGTAATCATAATTTGTTCAACTCCGATTAATATATACTCGTATAATAGAGTATTATGACTTCGGCAATTAAAAAAAGATCTCAATTGTATCATACTTATACAATACACATATAGAAAAATATATGCAAAATAAAGTACAAACAACTCATTTATTAATCAATTACAATTCAAATACATTTTAATCAAAATAAAGTAATCAAAGTTTATACTAATACTAGGTTGCATATTTGTTAGTATTTTAATAATATATATTTGTTATTTATGTAGCTTTATACTTGGGTATGGTATTCGGTATTTCGTATTTCGGTATGTCACTTCTAAATACCGAATACCAAAAAAAATTAAAATGTATACCATATACCACACCAAATACCATAATACCAAAATCACGATATTAAAAAATTCGATATAGTATGGTAAATCGATATATACCATACCATGCCCATCCCTAGTTAAGGTAGGACATGAAAAAATTTAATTTGGATTTTCAATTTTTTGAATTCAAAAAATTACAATGCAAATGCAATTTCAATAAGTTTGATTGGATCGGTATCTTTTAATTTAATTTTGAATTAAATAATTTGGCTATTTTGAATTTTCAATTTTGAGCTTGTAATTAAGTTGAGTTCTTCTTACAAAAATAAACATTCAGATAAAATACTTGTGTCTAAATACCTTAATAATCCCTCAATTCCATCATGAATCATGATCATCTAAGTAAAATGTTAATGCAAGTAATGAAACTATTATCAAGAAAATTCCTAGCAAAGGAACCATTAAAAAGTACTCCAATTAAAAAATTAACAAGTGTAAACATAGTAAAATTAAATAACTCATAATACTAATAATTCATATTCACTCAAACACTACTCAATTATTAGACTATTTGTGAGACTTAAACAACAATTAATATGCATATTTTTATCATAATTATTATTGTCACTAATAGAACACGAGGGATAATCACTCAAGAATTAGTCGTGCATTTTATTATTTTGCGTGTTTTTTTATCCAGACAATGGAAAAAAATATATATAGATATATAAAATGCATAAAAACAATTCAGTACTAGAGCCCCTATCTACAACTAAGTCAATTATCTATATCCGTAGGAATTGAACTCCCACGAAAAGTAGAAAATTGCCTAATATTCCCCTTATAAGATGAAGGTGGCAAAACAACACTCATCTTGGAGCTAAGAAACTAAAAAATGGCAATAGCTAAAGGCTTGGTGAGAATGTCAACAGGTTGGTCTTTTACGTGCAATCATGCAGAGAACCATCTCAACAAAAATTAGTAAAAGACTTGTAGAGCGAGACCACTAGACATGAAAAATAAGAAAATGACTATCAATAGTATGTTTCAAATAACTAAATATGCATTTAATTATTGTTGCCTAATGATTTTGATTCCAAGAGTGCATGAGTTGACATACTTTATTAACGACAAAAAAAGATATGTCCTAGTGAGTTAACGACAAAAACAAGATATGCCCTAGTGAGTGTGACATATTGTAATGTGACGAGCACAAATACACTATAAGTTTAGCGCTTTGCTAGTCAAAGATAGTATAGTATAAAGATCGTCTCCACGGGAATTGGTAGAAATAATAATTCAATCAAATTTTGCTAACTATTATTCAAGTGATCAAAAGAAAGGAGTTGGTTGTGGTTATGAACCACTTTTATAGACTAAATGATATGATTAAAAACAATTGATAAATATGAAGTTTAATATCAATAATAAAAGATAGTGTACAAGACGAAACAAGTGCATAATGATAGTTGGAATTTGACCACATTCATTTATCACATCTAAAGTTCTATCGATTCTCTCAAATTCGATAGCTTATTAGAGAGTATCCTTAAGCCTTAGATTTTTCTTCCGAGTAAATCTCAAGTTAAAGAATAAACCAATTATAATCATGTGATTCTATTATGCAAGAACATGTTAATGAGTGTTCTTAAGGAAGTAATTAACATCCTTCGACTATTTTTCCTTGAGATTTAATCAATAATTATCAACAAGCTCCTTCGATTACTTTATAGAAAATATATTGATTCAATCCAACAAAACTATTCAACAATATTCACCAAGATATTCCTCTTTCGATTAAATAAAATAATGAACAAGGTTGCAATTCAATTCAAATTCCCATAACAAGTTCAAGCATAAGAATGAAAATCAAAATCCCAACAAATTCATCAATATAACATGTTTGTCAAATACCCTTTAAGAATCTACTCCATGGAGGAGAACAAGTTTACTAAGAACAAAGATTAAAAAGAAGACTAAGCAATCCAACTTTGAATCCCAACTTTCGTTTTGGATTCGAGTAGAGTACCGCGTTTTTCCCCTTCTCTCCTTCGTAACCTAGAGTTTCTTTTGCTCCTTTTTCGATAATGATCAGCTCTAGGGCAAGATCCAACATCATATAGCATAGGGTTCCCTTCGAAATTCCAAAAACACCCTTCCTTTAATGATTTCATGCCTCCACGCCACGAGGGCGCACCACTGGAAACCCAAGCGCGCGACTGACGCGAGGGGAGGCAGTAGCTTCAAAAACCCACCATGCAGGCTCGCGACCACCGCGCGGGCAGATAGCTTAGCAGATGCACATTTTTATTTTTTTTCTTTCTTTAACATTCTTGTTGGCCTTTCTCACTAATCATGTTCAACACTTGAATTTGCACACCTACACAGATGAAACATAGACAATAATTGCAAAGTTCACATTTAAAACTTGTCTAAAGTCACCTCATTTAATTACCCATCATAATGCTCCAACAATTGTTGTGGCATCTTAGAACAAGTATGAAAATTAGTGGTATTCATCATCATAGGTAGAGCTGTCAATATGGGCTAGCCCACCCCAGTCGGGCTAACCCATACAGGCTTTGACATTTTACGGGCCAGGCCAGACTAGCCCATTTTTTGTGTGGGCCAGAAAACGGTCGGCCGAACCCACAAGTGCGTGGGCTACAGGCTTGCCGGGCCAGCCCACTTTTTCAAAAGTTATATATATTTTTATAATTATTAAATTAAATTATAAATTATAATTTAAAAATATTATCATAAATATCAACAAAACAATATTACATGGTGTTAATGTTATTACTTGTTAATCAAATCCACAAATAAAATTATCTTTATAATATTTATTAAGTTTTTTTTCAA
>NW_006239167.1:395625-398952 GCF_000226075.1 Solanum tuberosum
AGCATATCTGAATCAACTTGTGGGAAGGTTGTCTTAACATCTTCATTTTCATTTGCAATTTATATGCGGTTTCAATTAGTTAAATATTAAAAAATAACTAAATTGAGAATTATAATATTTAAATGTACACAAAAATATATTACCAGTTTGAGAAAAACCATGTAACCAGTTTCGAGTAGCAACAAGTGTTTGGACATTTTCATGGTGGATGCAACTTCTATACTTAGTGATTTCCTAAGAAACTTTAAATAGATTTTGAGTTTGGATCTCTTTAATTTTAAATTTTAATATTATATTATATTTTTAATTAATTTTTATTGGTCCATGGGCCGGCCCTACCTATATTTCTCAAGCCCCACAAATCAGCAGACTTATTCAGGCCGGGCTAAAAAACCCTTTTTTTAAATGGGCTCCAAAATTTTTAGCCTAGCCCTATTAAATCCCAGGTTAGGCCAAGCCGGCCCAACAAGCCTAACCCATATTGCGGCTATAATCATAGGTGTGTAAATTGGTTTGCATTTTTGCATTTTCGTCTTGAATAATGGATATCATGCATATTGTGAATTCATTGTCACTATGAGAGGGACATACTAGTAGTCGTACAACACACTTTAACATCTAGAAAAAAACTTAATGAAACTAAATCTCGAGTGAAAAAAATTCAGCTCTTAGCTTTGATATCACTTTATCAAGAAAGTTTGAGCGGATGTTAGTGAATATTATATTGTTGTAAATATAGATGAGAAATTATGTAAGAACACCTACACCATTATACACAAATAATGAGGTGTCAATTTTTGAAGACAAAAACCCAACAACAATAAGAAATGATGGAGTAGTATATATACCATGCTCCAGTCGTCTGTTTGAGACAATAAATTTATTTCTGTAGTCGACAAACATGATAAGTATATGTGGGATGAGCCAAACCAATATAATGATATATAAACATACTCTAATGGAGATGAACTTGTAAAAAGATATTTTGTACATCTAATTATTGCAAAATCCGTTCCTTTGAGACTGCACTATATCCTAAATGAATGGTGGAGATTTTACCACTAGACTGAATGTTTGAATATATACATAGTCATGGCCTTCGAGTTGGTGAAATCTTTTGGCAATTAGACATATCTTGTAACACCCAAGGTTACCAATTTGAAATAACCATTTTTCTACCGAAAACATTAATGAAAGGCTCGAGCTAGAAAAAAGACCAAGTCATGTTGCATAAAAAGGTTAGAGATCATTGCATCACGACAAACTATATGTTTATTGATGAATTGTTTAGTCTGAACATAAACAAATGTATTATTAGATAGGTGCAATGAATGAGTCATACGGCGAAGAATAATGTGATGAGTATGTTGAGCATGAGATGCGAGGACCAAGTGATGTAGGAGACATGAAAAGGTTAGGGATAGATGAGGAGCCCGAGAGGTTCACCGTGAGGTTATAGAACATTTTTGGAATGGAGTAGACTAAGACGACGTTGAAATTCGCGCGATAGTCCATAGAAGATGAGGTAGTAGGCAGAACTGAATTAATTAACGTTGGACGAGTATGAATGAACTATTTATAAAATTACCGGAATATGTGTGGGGGTTAATTATGATTTGTCGAGGTGGAGATGAAATATTGGAGGTAGAGAAATCCGAGAAGAAGCCCATGGTTGTGCCAAGGGAAGTATAGCTAGAAGGATGAAGACCTAAAATAAAGGGGGTCTCCCACGTAACGAACAATATACATACGACCGAACACCTTATTTAGATAACAATATCTAAGATGCATAGATTTGCACCCAAGAGAGATGCCTAGAAAATTTGTTATATGATTGAGTATGTAAGGAACAAAAACAATCCAACACTCAAAGGTTTTTCAAAGTCTTTTTCTTTTTGTGAGATATACAAAGTTGATTAAATGTAATGAGATATTGAAAAGGAAAAACTAAATAAATGGATCAAAATAATTACTTGTTCATACCCTAATATTCCAAGATAATTGAAGAAATACCCTTTCTCATAAAATTCAAAATAATTACTTGTTCATACCCTAATCCAAGATAATTGAAGAAATACCCTTTCTCTCAAAAATAATTACAGCCATATCCTCATTCATTAAGACTGATATTTTTCGCTTAACTGATAATAAATCGGTAACATATACTATATTAGTATCATTAAGACTGATAATTTCGCTTAGAGTATCATTGATTAATGAATAATTTCTGAATAAGAAACCTCAATGATACCAATACAATATATGATACTGATTTTGTATCAGTTAGGCGAAATTAGTTGGGAGATATATAGTATAATTATTTAGTAGAGTATGAATATAAAATAATATATGTTTGTAATTATTTTGCTTTTATATAGTATTTGCTTAGTTTCCCCTATTTAAAAAGAGGGAAATTTTCACATATAGCCACTTAAAAATAGCCTAATTACTCTCCATAGCTATAGTTTGATAATTACAATTTGTAGCTACATGTTATATGGAGGAGAGAGGCGAGAGAGACTGGGAGAGAGAGGGGGGGAAAGAGTGGGAGAAAGGTGAATTGTATATGTATATAGGTTAGATAATTGTATATTATACATATGTATTTGTATATCCTGGTGAATTATACATATACAAACTCGAAATCAGCCTACGTAATTAATGTATAATGTTAGTCGTGAGTGATAATTATAACAAACTATAGCTATGATGAGTAATTAAGTAGTATAAATTTGCTTAACCGCGTAATTTTCCCTTAAAAAGACCGCTACATCTAGGATTTAGGACCAAAACAATCCCCTTTTTGCATATATGGAGGACCATTTGATCATTGGGCTTAAATCCTTGGCAACTCAAAATTAGAGCTGTCAATATGGGCTAGCCCACCCCATCCGGGCTAACCCATACAGGCTTTGACATTTTACGGGTCAGGCCAGGCTAGCCCATTTTTGGTGTGGGCCAGAAAACGGTAGGCCCAACCCACAAGTACATGGGCTACAGGCTTGTCGGGCCAGCCCACTTTTTTAAAAGTTATATATTTTTTTATAATTATTAAATTAAATTATAAATTAAAAATATTATCATAAATATTGATAAAACAATATTACATGGTGTTAATGCTACTACTTGTTAATCAAATCCACAAATAAAATTATCTTTATAATAATTATTAAGGTTTTTTCAAATAAAAGTATAAATATCTAAATAGAAATATTAACCTAATTGTTTTGTCACATTAAAACACAAAAAATGTGACAATATTCCAACCATAAAAAAGTTAAAAATAAACTCCTTAAAAAAATCATGAAACTTATGGCATATCTAACA
>NW_006239167.1:399693-412825 GCF_000226075.1 Solanum tuberosum
TAGATGTTTTTTCTGTGGGAAAACTGCAGAAACAGTCAATCATTTGTTTATCCAATGCGAAGTCACTGGCCAGTTGTGGAATCTGTTCCTGAGACGTAAAAGCATCTCCTGGTGCATGCCTGGGAGAATTTCAGAGGCTCTATTTAGCTGGGAAGAAGCAGGGACACAAGCAAAAAACAGAAGTAACTGGAGAATTGTCCCTGCCACTATTTGGTGGACAATATGGAAAGAGAGGAACCTTAGAGTTTTTGAGAATAGGGAGAGTAGTATGCAACAAGTTAAACTGAATTGCATTTCGACTTTGTGTTTTTGGTGTAATCAAATTTACTCTAATGATACCGTCTCTATCATTGATGTCTTAGACTCATTATAGGGATAGGTCGGTATTCTTAGAGTTTCCTTTTGTAAATACGGGTTTCAGTACAACCTATGTACTGTTATGTAGAAATAGAAACAATTACCATTTTCAAAAAAAAAAAACATGTAACTAGTTTCGAGCAGCAACAAGTGTTTGGACATTTTCATGGTGGATGCAACTTCTATACTTAGTGATTTCCTAAAAAACTTTAAATAAATTTTGAGTTTGGATCTCTTTAATTTTAAATTTTAATATTATATTATATTTTTTAATTAATTTGTATTAGCCCACGAGCCGGCCCTACCTATATTTCTCAAGCCCCACAAATCAGCAAACTTATTCAGGCCGGGCTAAAAGGCCCTTTTTTTAAATGGGCTCCAAAAATTTTATCCCAACCCTATTAAATCCCGGATTAGGCCAGGCCGGCCCAACAGGCCTAGCCCATATTGACGGCTTTACTCAAAATACATATGGCCCGTTTTCAACATGGGCATAGCATTCCCAATTATGCTCCGGCCCACAACCGGGAAAACAAAACCCTACAAAATCCTGTGTTTTTTTTTTTGTTGGTGAATTTGAACAATTGAAGTGAAGTTGAAGAAGTAAACATACCAAAGAATTGAACCATGGCAGCTGCAGATCGCAAGCAAAACATTGTTTCAGCTCTATGCAAACACCTGTCAATGCTCTCATTAGACCCAGTAAGATTTTCAATCCTCAAATTTTATATAGTATGCAATGATTAAGTTGAATGCATGTAATGAATTGAATTATCAATCAATTTTCTTGCTCGTTAACGGATTATTTTTGGTGCTTTACTATGCAGAATTCCTATTCGACCAATTTGGAAAAAGACATTAAAAGCTTGTGTATAGACATTTTCAATTCTTCCCCAAATGGGCCTTCTATCACAAAAGATAATGAGGTAATATTTTAACAGTTCCTAGTTTTCTGTATTGAGTTTTTGATTTTTTTTAGTTCCCATTTGACATTGAAATCAATTTTTCATTCTAGTTAATGAAGTGGGTCGAATTTGCGAGTAACTTCCCTGTTGATTCTGGGACAAGCCTTAAAGCTCTAAGTGAGTTGAATGAGGATTTGAGTAAGAAGTCTGTTATTTTGGGCAACGGGTTGAAGATTTCAGAAGCTGATATTGTTATCTTTGCTGCTGTGCATTCATCCGTGGTATACATTTCCTTCTCTTTAGGTGCTTTTGGTTTGGAGGAAAATATTTTCAGTGGGGAATATTTTAATTTACTTATTTTTGGGTGCTTGGTTAGGTATGAAAGTAGGTGACATATGGTAATTATGCAAGCAGTAATATTGGAATAAATATTGTTACAACAACAACATACCCAGTGTAATCCCACAAGTGGGGGTCTGGGGAGGCCGGGAGGGTGGGGTGTATGCGGACCTTAATCCTACCTTTGTGGGGTAAAGACGTTGTTTCCAATAGACCCTCGGCTCAAGAAAATTGTTATTCAGAACATGTATGAAAAATATTCAAGAGTAAAAAAGTTATGATGAAAATATTGAAAAAAGAAAAACACTAACAACAATAATAGTAAAGATAACCAAAGTAAAAGTAACAACAGTAATAATGAAAATGAAGAATAAGATAAGAAAAATACTGACAACAATATAGTAAAGATAAGCAAAGTAAAAGTAGCAATAGTAGTAATGAAAATGAAGAATAAAGATAATGCTGGCATTATAAATTGTAATTGAAGCAAGTAATATTGAACAACCACCAAAGGATTTGGTGTAGTGGATGAGACTGCTCTCCTTTAACCAGATGTCTCGGGTTCGAGCCCTAGGTATCCTTGGTAGGGAGTGCTTCCCCCCGAATGGGGCCCTACGCGGTGTGAATTCGGATAAGTCCGGCTCAAATGTGGGTACCGAACACCGGATGGGAAACCCAAAAAAAAAAGTAATATGATCAAGAGTTCAACAAACTGACCTCCGATAAAGAAGGATACAATTATGTAGCAGATGCCTTTTATGTATAAGCATATAGAATAAGTATGTGACCTCCTTATGCACTCTATAAGGTCACAAGACTTCTTTGGAGTTATTTTTTGCAATACTTGGCATATATTGGACTATGACAAACTCCATGATGGACTGCTGCATAGTTTGAATAGAGCGTGTCTCAACAAGAAATCCCAAAACACTTGGAATACTATTCCTCAAGCCATTTGGTGGACAGTTTTGATTAAAGAAATAGCAAGATTTTTGAAGGAAAAGAAGAAATATATTTGGCCTTAAAGGCTTTAACACAAATGTATTTTCTTACTAGCTTTTTTGTGCAACCTAGTCCTTGTACATGATGTAGATGCAATGCTAAGTACAATTGAGGAATTGCACTTTTATGTAATTATTCATTGGATTATTGCAAGTCATCTATAAAGTCTCTTATTACTTGTCCGAACAATAATATTGGATGAGAGTTCAGATACGTGTGAAAGAAATTTTTTCTGCTTATATGTCTCTTGGAAATGTTTTTTTAATCTTCCCTTGGAAATGATTTTTTTTTAAGTAAAACATTTTCTGGCATGCAAATCACACCCTTTGTAGAGTTATATTTTACTTAAACATGATATTTGATTTTCATGTTAGGCATAAATGTTAAAGATTCTATTGACTTTTGTCAATTAGGTTCTTATTTTCTCTGTTTTAACTGTATTATAGGTGGTTTCTTAATTGTTCACCTTTGACAGTTCCTTAATTGAAAGATATTGTTGTTTTGGATATAAACTCTCGGTTCACTCTCTATTCTAACATGCTATCATAATTCTCTGCCACTAGATCAGTCTTTCAAACTCTGACAGAAACAAATTGCCGAACTTGCTTAGATGGACGGACTATATCCAGGTATGCTAGAGTTTGTATCAGGTTATTAGATTTTCATGTGGAAATTTAGATAGTGGTAATATACGGAAATCAGGATCTTCATCCTGCGGTATATAGTGTCAAATGAAAGGCTTACATGATGGCCTAGATGTGGTGAGTCTGGTGATGCCTGCAGGTTGCTCTACAGTCTACTTAAGATAGAGCTTTCAACTGATTTGTCATGATTATCTGTGACTTTCAACTTGTGGATTGAGTAATAGAGAGAGGATGTAGGTTATTGAAAGGGAAAAAAAAGTGGTTGCTGACTTGCTGTCATGATTTTCCTTGTTTGATGGTTACTATTGCAATTTTGACCAGGAAAATTGAAAAAACTTGTCGAGATTTGGCACACTTGTTTAGCATTGTAGTTGAATGTGTTCTTTTATTAATTTGAGGGGAAAAAATATGGGGCTAATGTGTTGCCTTGTGTTCTCCAATTGTGAAAGTAAGTCCTGTACAACGTTTTGGAGATTCACCATCACATGCAAAACGAAAAGTATTCTGCACTATGAATATTAATGCTAATGCTAATGTATTTAGGAAATTTGAGATTGTGGACATTCCAATATACACTCATGACATTCAAAAAATAAATAGAGCTGGGTATCATAGAAACTCTCTCCATTTCAATTTTTGTGGCAAAGTTTGAGCAATGTTTAAATAGGCAGGAATTTTTGGAAAGAAACAAAGACTTTTGAAAATTGTGCTCTTAAACATGCCATAATATTTCCTATTCAAAAAACATGTCATAACATTTGTGTGGCTATACTACTTTTGGAACTTGTGGGCTTAAAAACATGCCATAATTTTAAGTTAAATTGTTTCCAAATTTAGAAAGCTTCCATTCTTTTGGAGCAAAGTGCAAACTAGAAAGGAAATGCTGCAAAATAAACCGGAACGAAGGGAGTAGCTTCTTAACCTTTTCTCTTGTGTGTGTAGCTTCTATTTTATTTTTTTCTATTAAACAAATAGGAAAAGTAACTTTCTTCCCTTGCTGGGATTGATAGAAAAGAGAGTGAAAAATATTTGCGTTTTTCACTCGTGTTCTAAATCTTTTAGAACAAAACAACCAACTAGTTAACCTAGAATATTGCAAAGTGAAATTCCCTACATTATCCTTTTGGACAAAACTTGCGAAAAAATTATTCTTTTCTTGGAGATTTCCATATTCTCAGAAAAGTCCACCGCGCTCTTGATAGATTAGATTGCATTAGTATTTTAGAGCAAAAATTGTGCTGGTCTACTAACGATGCCATAAATGTTAAATTGGCTCATTTAGTTTTGTTCTTCAATTGTCTCTGATATGTTTAAATTGAGTGAATGGGGCCTAAGAAGAATTAATCATACGCTTTCAAGGGCAAATACTAGAAAAAAATTATTTGTTTTTTCAACTAAATAATGCTTTTGTAGGCACAACTGGTCTCTTGGTCCTATTTTCTCTCTAGTTCATTCATTTTGGACGGCGAAAGGTGATAAAAGGCGACGAGGGTTTGCCTTGCCTTGCCTTGCCTTGCCTTGCGGCGAGGCGCTCACCTTTTTGAATTGAGGCACCAATTACTACCACAAAACTTAAAATATTTAATTGCATATAAATATCCAAAATCTCAATAGCAATAACATATATTTGCAAATATTTCAATTCAAAAACTAATAGTAGATAGTAAAAGTCTAGAACATGAATGACTCAACAATTCATAAGACAATTGACAAGCAAAGCTAGAACTTTGTTGTGTTGAATGCATATGAAAGAAGAACAAGAGAAGAACAGAAAAAGAGAAGAAGAACAAAAGAAAAAAAAAGAGTTGAAAACGTATCAACAACTGAGGTCTTGAACTGAAGAACTGGAGAAGAAAAGAAAAAGAGAGAAGAAGAGTCCCGAAGGAGAGAAGAGAGTCGCAGGTTTGCCAAAACACCAAATAAACCCTGCCTTTTAATTATTAAATTAGGCCTTCTAAAAAAACAAAAGGTGACGCCTTTGTTGCCTTGCCTCTCCGCGTCGCCACTCGCCTTTTATCTTCTTTTTGATCTCGCCTTGCCTCGCAAGGAATAGTCAACGAGGCCTCGCCTCTCGCCAAAGGCAATAAGGTGCTCGCCTTTCACAACACTGCTTAGGAAAAATCCATAAATAGACACTTAGGAGTCGTTTGGTGTGAGGTATAAGGTATAATAATCCAGGATAAAATGCAGGATTATTTTATCCTGCGTTTGGTTGAAGGTATTAGGTAATCCTTGGATTACTTATCCCACCATTTATACCTTAGTGATGGGATTACTTATCCCATATACATGGTGGGATAACTTATCCCGAGATAATTAATCCCGAGATAACTTGTTCCCAACCAAACGACCTCTTAAAGTTTCACCAACTATCAAATAGACACATTAACTATTCTTGTGACCCAATGTTACCAAAAGCAAAAACCACAAAGACCGGTTTGAGGTTTAAGTGCAAATAAATCGTGGGATTTAATGAAAAAAGGTGCAAAGGGAGAAAAAAAATACAAATAGATATGTTTAGTTCAAGATTGATAATTATAAGCGTGAATGACAAATATATGAACAAAAAAATTGATCTTTTTAATGATAAAATGAAATATCAATTGTTTAGTGTTGCCTTTTCAGAAGAGGCTCATTGACTTAGAAACTTGATGATGACTCTGAAGTACACATTAAGTGAGGGTGAAGCGCTCAACATGTTATGAGCCTCACTTTAGGACTCAAGTGCACCTTTGACAACACCATTGTGACCAGATAAACACCTCTCATTGGCGTAATTGTGCCTTATGCACACTTAGGTCCGAAATAACTCATGCGTGAGATACAATGTCTTTTGACATGTTAGATGAACAAATATAATTTTGACCCGTTTGTGTAAGACAAAACGAATTAAAACAAAGAAATCTACGTCAAACAACCCTTTGACCGGATGTCCTTTATTTCTTCATTACCTTCATCCTTTTCTATTCTTCTCCATACACATATCATCAAAACTACACTGTAGTTCCCTTTCATGCCTCAAGCCTATACCCTGGGCGTGATCGGCACTTGGAATCATTGCTGCTCCCAAGCGAATCCTTGGCGTGACTTACTATTATTCTGAAGGCTCTAACACATGCAAAAACTTTTAAATGATGAGCATGCAATAACTTTAGAAACAAACTCAAAAATTTGAATAAATTATATATATATGTTTGTAAAAGTTATAACTAGAATGACTCGTCTATGAAGCCTACTTTCATCCAACATACATATCATTACGACTACTTTCGTCCAGCTTTGGTGAAACCTCCTTGCTTTCAGAGGGCTCCAATTTATCTTGAGTATTAGTAGTTAGTATATATTGTTAGCAGAGTATTCAAGTAGACTGGTGTCTTGTCCCGATAACCTATCTTCAGTATGTTAGAGGCTTCATATATGAGTCGGTCTAGTTATAACTTTCAACATTGTTTTAGAAACATATATATATTGTTCAGATTTTTAGATCTTTGAATAAAGTATTTGATGTTGTTTCTAAGGTTATTGCATGCTCATTTTTTAAAAGGTTCCGCATATGTGTTATAGCCTTAAGTATAGTAGTAAGCCAGGCCAAGAGTACAACAATGGTTGTGAGTACCTAGGTGTGACATTCCCATCATTTTCTTCCTCTTAAAAAACACAAAGCCACCATAGCTAAAAAATCTCAGAACCCTTTCTTATGGGTCATGATTGGTGGTGGAGATGGAGAATTCAGGCTACTTTGTTCCAGTTCCACGATGTAGTGGCGGGCAGGGGAGATGGTGAAATTGGTACTCCAGAGCTTCATGGTGTTGGAAGGTGGAAACTGCTTTTCTTGGTTTATGGCGGTGAAAATTTTGATGTCAGCCACAAGCAACAATTTTAGTAAATTGGGGTCCGTAGGAGAGACAGTGGGAGTAAGGCATGAATTCTCTGCAGCTGTCTATTGAGTGGCCACTGGCCACCCATGGTAAAGAGGAACCACATATCCACCAAATTCTGTCATTGTAAATTATCTATCTTTTCCTGCTTCTTTGTCCTCCAAATGGTTGAAATTTGATCCTGCTAGGCTGATGATAAACTTGTCTCCAAATGGTTGAAATTTCAGAGTTTATTTCCTTCACTTTCTCGCCATCGAGATCTGGAAAGGAATGAAGTTGTCATACCGGTGACCTGCCAAATTCATCCATATGCAACAAAAATACAAATAACAATTTTTCATGTATGCATATTCTAGTGGATTTCTTGGTGTCCTTGACTAAGTTTACTCCTATATGGCTAAGTATTTTTGGAACTTCCAAAAATACAAAATTGGTGGCGGCTTTACTGCGAGGGGGCATTTGGGCTGAAATAGAGGTACATTATAAGGGTAAAGAAAGAATTTCACTATACTTTTCAGTTGGAAATGCATTTGAATAACATCAATGTTTTCAAACGTGAAGATAACACAGGCGTGGTGCTAGGTCAGACTTGTGTGTCCAATAGATGAGTCCGGAACCTATTTGAGCCACAAAGAAATAAAATTGACCAAAATAAGCCACTATTGTAGTAAGTAACGAAAATAGGCTTAGTGTAGAATTTTTTTCCGTTTTATCCAATATTCCAAACGGTTTCCGTTAGTCTGTTAGCATCTATATTTTAATATTAAACGGAACTTTTTTTCCACTTTAAAAAGTGTAAGAAGTTTTTCTTACGGATAAAGAAAAGTTACCTTTACCTTTTCACTTTTCTTTCTTCTTCCCCTTTCACTTTCATGGAAGATTTCACTTTCAACTTCCTAAAGTTTTTCACTTCGAAGATTTTAATTTCGTGTTCCCAACCCGAAATAAAATTTATTTGATGTATCATAACAATATAATAAAGAGTTGCAGAAATTATCATAACAAATACATTTTATTTCGGGTTGGGATCACGAAATTAAAATCTTCGAAGTGCAAAAAATTTAGGAAATCTTCCATGAAAGTGAAAGGGGAATAAGAAAGGAAAGTGAAAAGGTAAAGGTAACTTTTCTTTAAGTGTAAGAAAAACTTACACTTTACAAAGTGGAAAAAAAGTTCCGTTTTATATTAAAATATAGACGTTAAGAGACTAACAAAAGCCGTTTGGAATATTGGATAAAACGGATTTTTTTAACACCAAGCCTATTTTAGTTACTTACTAAAATAGTGGCTTATTTGGGTCAATTTTATCTCTTTGTGGCTCAAATAGGTTCTGGACTCCCAAGAGACGCACCTTTGCCGAGTAGAGGTGTCTAAATGGTCACTTATAAAGTGTCTATCTAGCAGTTGGTGGCAACTTAAAGTATCTATTTGTGTGTTTAGTTTTTTCTATTATGAATTGTGAGAAAAATCATTTTTCATTACAAGTCTAATCCATTCTAATGATTGCTTGTCCTTGCAAAATACCACCTACTGCTTAAACAACAAATCACTTTTTGTATTAATTAAACTTTTTAAATCTCTTACGTACATTTAATTGCTCATAGATTTATGTTGAGCAAGAGCATGCATGTTTAATTGATCTATTTTTGCGCAGACTAAAGGTGACGTTGGAGATGCATTCCAAAAAATTTTGCTGGAGAAAGTCCAATTTGAGCCACCTGTGAGTAATGCCTATACTGTAATGATCTAAGACTTTCTGAAGAATTAGCTCGAGAGCAGAGTTGATTTGCTTTTTGACTTGTTTCAACTCCATTTTCCATGCATTGCTACATTTCCAGTTACCAGAACAGGAGCAATGACTTCCACTCTAATCACTAATGTAGTGTTCACTGATTGAACACGTTTAACGGTTTTTCAATACTGAAAGTAGAAATGGAGATATGTGATACTACATTTTGTTGCTTTTGGAAACTACCATAGAATATTTTATTTAAAAAGTTTCTATCATCAATAACACTTATTAATTATTATACTATCTTGATTTGAATCATTCCTTGTCTCAATTACTCCCTCCGTCCATCACTAATGTAGTGTTCGCTAATTGAACACCTTTAACGGTTTTCAAAACTGAAAGTAGAAATGGAGATATGTGGCCCCCAAGGCCTAGCTCAAGTGGCAAAAGGTGGAGGATTTGTGGCTTAGGTCGCAGGTTCAATCCCCACGCCATGCAAAGCGAAGCCCGGTATTTAAGTGGAGAAGGGTAGAGGGGCGGGCCCATTATCCACCGAGTTTAGAAGGCTGTGATTGGTCCAAAGGGCGGGTCACAGACGGATTTCTCGGTCATCAAAAAATAAAATAAAATGGAGATATGTGATACTACATTTTGTTGCTTTTGGAAACTACCTTGAAATATTTTATTTAAAAAGTTTCTATCATCAATAACACTTTTTAATTATTATACTATCTTGATTTGAATCATTCCTTGTCTCAAATACCCCCTCCGTCCATCTTTACTTGTCCACATTTGACTTGGCACACCCTTAAGAAACAATAAATAAACGGGTAATTTTACTATATCACCTCCAATTAATTATAAGTCATCTAAATGTTGGAAAATGAATAGTATTTAATAGCAAGGTAAAAACACAAAATGGTAGTTTATCTCTTGTTTATCCAAATTGGACTAGTAAAGTTGGACAACTATTTTTAGTATACGGGACAAGTAAAGATGGACGGAGGGAGCAACTTCTAGGCTCAACGATGCCCAAGAATGGGCTTATATTAATATCCTTTTTTCTCTGACATTGATTCAGGCAGCAAAATGTGTGAAGAAGGTAGAAGTGGAGTCAAATGCCAAAAAAACTGACACAGAGACCAAACCAGCTAGTAGTTCAGATGTCGACTTGAAAAAAAAGAACAATACTGGCGTGGTATGTGGTTTTAGCAGTTTACCCTTCAATTGTTTTTATTCCTCCTATAATTAAAACATTTTTGTTTCTTGTTCTCTAGACAGTTTGTTGCAGCTGTAGCAAAAAATTGTATTGCTTTCTTCAATCAGTGACAGTAGAAAATATTGTCATTTCTTATTATTAGCGTCTTTGTTGCAATCTTAGGTACTCTGGTATGACTTGTTTGTTATAGTGGCACGTGCTTGATGCTTCCAGTTTTTAGTTTCTCTGAAATTGCTCAAGTTTGAACTGTTTCTAACACCTATCCCTTAAAATCTCTGAAGAAGAAAGCTGCTGCAGATAATCAAACTTCTGCAGAAAAGAAGTTACCTGAGAAGGTAGATGACAAAGATAAAGATATCAGTGTTAGTATGCTAAAATTACAGATTGGCCACATTAAAAAAGCATGGAAACATCCATCAGCTGAGAGGTATTATAGCTAATCTTTCATTTGTTTTGTTTGTAGTCTCTTTCCCTAAACTTGTCCACTCCCTAGCAACTTTATATGGTTACTTAATTAGTTGTAAAACCTTTTCCTGGGTTATCCCTGTGTACAGCTTACTGGTTGAGGAGATAGATGTTGGAGAAGCAAAATGTCGGCAAGTAGTTAGTGGCCTGGCTAAGTTTTGCAGCCCAGAACAGTTGACTGTATGCTTTCTGTTGTTAAGCGTTCATATGTGCCTATTTCTGGCATCTCTGAATTGTATTTGCTGCATCATTTGGGAGCTTCTATTTCTTCTAATTGGTTTTTTGTTGTTGTGCATGCAGAATCGCCTTGTGGTGCTTGTGACAAACATGAAACCATCAAAATTACGTGATATCACATCAGAGGGAATGGTATTATATCCTATCTAAGCTTATGACCAACTTCACATTAGCTTATGCTACTGAACCTTTTGCCTTATATTAAATGATCTACTTCCTCTGCCTAATATAATCGACTTGTTTTTTCATTTGCTATGTGGATCCGGTGAATTCAAAGTGTCTGTCTAAAACTTTTGGTCTCTATGGTACTTTTCTTTATTCAATATCTAGACGTGGTTTAGCTAGTTAGCATATCATCCATTTAAGCAGTTTAAATTTCAGATTATTCTTGTTTGCGCATAGGAAAATTTAGGTATTACTATATATGTAAAAAGATTGGTGGTGGAATGTGTAGAGTGGTCTAGCTCCAGTTAATCTTTCATAGTATTATCTCTGTTCGCCGTGCTATCTCTCATTTCTTTACTGTTGTTAAATCTTTTTTCTTAATTTCCTTTATAGGTATTATGTGCTTCTAATGAAGATCATACTGTGGTGGAGCCTCTTATAGCACCAGAAGGTGCCAAAGTTGGGGAATGCATCTCATTTGCTGGGTATGTTTGTAGCTATGCCTGTTGGTATTGCATAAATTCAAATTTCTAGTTGTCTGCTTGATTTTTGGCACTGATTCACATAACATATATTATGTGGAATGTATTAATAAAAAAAACTTCTTCATAAAAATAAATAGTAAATTAATAAAGGGAAAAAGGACAAATATACTCCCGAACTATCGTAAATGGTATGCAGATACCCTTCGTCATACTTTTGGGACATTGGTGCCCCTGCCGTCCAAAAACTAGAGCATATATACCCTTTATGCTAACAGACATACACGTGTCATAATCTTATCCGCCGATTAAATATCGGATCGACGGATAAGATTGCGCCACGTGTCTTATTTAGTCTTCCGTTAGAGTGAAGGGCATATATGCTCTAGTTTTTAGACGGTAGGGGCATCAATGCCCAATAGTATGACGGAGGGTATCTGCATACCATTTAAGATAGTTCGGGGGTATATTTGTCCTTTTTCCCATTAATAAAACCTTTCCTTCACAAACCATCTGTGTCATTTTCGCTTTTATTGGGCTCTGCCGTTACCTGTTAAGTTCTGTCTAATGGTACAAGATTTTTGGATTATAGTTACCACCTTCTGAAGAAGCACAGAGAATATAGGAAGTAAGTCTTTCAACTGGAAGGTGATTTTGTGAAAAAGGAAACATTTGAAATTTCAGTGCCATTAGATATTCAGTTGTCAGTGCTTGAGTGACCTCAGCATCCAATATTCTCTTTTTCCGATGTTTTTCTCCCACATTTTGATACTAATACTAATGGATGGATAATTAGCATGTGTTTCCTCTGTGTAAGTGTGCCGTTAGGCTGAATATGACATTATGACTGTTCTTTTTTGGTGCTATGAATTTTTAACTGAAGATGAAGATTATGTTATGGTAACAATTTACTTTATTAATTCGCGATTCTACATTTATCTATCTAGGCATGATGGAAAACCAGAAGATGTTCTGAATCCTAAAAAGAAGCAGTTTGAGAAAATTGCTGTGGTATGTATCTTGAATTTTATGAATAGCTTAATCTTGTCTATGTTCAATGGTGAGTAAACTTACCGCACTCTAAGCTCTATTCTTATCTAATTAGTTAACACAAATAGTTCCTTATCTATCAAGGTTGATAAACTTCCCAAACATATAAGAATGCATGAGGCTTATGAAAACTTCATGTTGTAGCTTAACAACGTTATTAAAATGAGACTGATTAGTTAGCTGGAGAGACGGGGTTGTTCTTTTAAGTTTTCAATTATTTAGCTAGAAAACGATAGGGAGTCTCTGAGTTTTAGTTGCTTAGAGATCAGAACTACGAAAATAGGTTCATATTAACATTTTGGCAATGAAGTAGAAATATGTTTTTCCAAACATGGTATGAAAAATGATTACACATCATTTCCTTCTTCTGAGGTTTCCCTATCCATTTAGATATCTGTGATGTAAATTTTGTCATGTGAATTGCAGAACCTTTTCACTGATGACAAAGGAGTTGCTACATTTAAAGGAATCCCATTCATGACATCTGCTGGACCATGCACATCTTCGATTCCCCGAGCAACCGTCAAGTGATTGCACTTGTCAGCAGAAGAATAGCTTCTCTTCATTGTACCATCTTTGTTGGAAATGCATTGTTAAACTCGTATGAATACCGTTCTTTTCTCTTTCTCTTTGGGGGGGGGGGGGGGGGGGGGTGAG
>NW_006239167.1:413055-429128 GCF_000226075.1 Solanum tuberosum
CTAGTAATAACTTCTCTTTTTTTTTTTTTTGTGGGGGGGGGGGGGGGGTAAGGTTAGCAGAGAGGGGTTTCCTCAAAAAGCATAGTACAAGGAAAACTGATTTTGTTGTACGTGTTTAGTCTATAGTAAAAAAGAGAACTTCAAAACTAAATTGGTGCAGATACATTTCTTCAAAATGCCGCAATAGTTATAGGGTTCTTGTGGGAGATAGATTTGGTTTTACATAAAGATATGAAAATGCCATTTTCTTCTCACCAATTCGTAAGTGATCGTAAATGATCATTTTCATGCTATTATTAGTCCCCTTCCCCGACTTTTATTACAAACTCTCTCTTCTCGCTCCCTTAGCTGCTACCAAGCAGGAGCAAAAGAGGACTATGTTGAATTAAAATGAGTTCTCATTTCTCGGATAATTAAGCTTTGACAAGGGAGAGGAGGATCTTTCTCATACCTGACCTTACATGAGCCTAATGGAGAAAAGTGTATGCTAAATAGTAGAAGACTTCTACGGAGAAAAGAGAAAAGTCTATGCCCAATAGGGAAAGAGTGCGATAAAAGGATGTCCATCTGTCAATGGTTAGCTCGTAGACGTAACTATTGGGCCTAGATTTGTTGATGGATCTGGTCTTGTCGAATAGGGTATCAAAAGAGTATACATCTCCTCTATGATGGGGTTTTGTTAAATTATGTGAAATGCAATTAATCATATGTCTAGTAATATCCTTTGATATGTTGGTACAAACTTGGTGTTTTTGGACCTACATATACTAGTGTAGAAAGATATTGGAAGTTTCTCAAATTCCGTACAATATTATCTGCCGTATCACAAAATGCTAGCAAATATTTGGTTTCCAAGATTCATTTAGCCCAAATTGCATCTTATTTTTATAAAAATCGAATCGGATCTTCCTTCATGTATTAACAACTACACCACTTGGAGAAGGGAGATCCATTTTGATTTAGGAGTAAATAAACTATATTTCTCTTATTTTATTTCAAGAAAAATTCAGAAAAGTGATAATACTAAGGATAATATGGGATCTTTTAGTTACGGTATTATTATATTATGATTTCTTCCCAATTAAATTGAAAATTCACTCTTCCCAATAAGCATAAACATTGTTTAATACTTATTTAGTAAAATCTCTTCAAGTTACGCCTATGAGAACAGCGTGCATTTGACTTCATTCGGATTTGGTTTTCAACCAAAAAAAATAAGAGAATAATTTTAATCTTTAGTTGGTGCATGTAGTTGTTTCATTATGTATCAAAAAATGAACTTCTTTATATTTGTTGTATAAATGAACTTTTATACTTGTTAGTGTGATATAATTTGAACCTAAAAAGTTTTAAAAGAACATGTCACTTATTTAAGTGTGTTCGAATCGGGGTTTGAAACCAAATCCCTCCTCAAGAGAATAGATGGGGCGATTCGGGTGAGATCCAACTTTCAATTCACTCGTGGGATCTGGGTGGTTCGGGGGGACCACCACAACTCCTCTATTCTCGAGAACCCATACATCCCTTATCAGTGTATGGAACTATCTCTCGAGCACAAGTTTAGGAAAGGCTTACGATGGATACTTAGGCACCCTTCTGAATATTAAGTATGAATCATAATTCAACTATTTCTTAATCTATTTCGTGTTCCAGATATTCGAATAAATATCTGACGAAGTAGAACCATCTCTATCAAGATGAGAGACTCATTCTATGTACTAGCTAGCTATCAATAGGATCAACTATAACAAGTCACACACTCATACTTCGGAAATACAAAAACAAAGAAATTTCATGATCGAACTGCCCCAAAAAAATAGTACGGACTATTGAGAGGAGTCAAATCCTAATTTTAAATATTCTCTCCGATCCATATTATGTGAAATATTTTTAAAAAAATATTTAAAGATTACTTTCCACTATTATTCTTTTGATCATTTTCAAATGAAAATGTAAAGTAGTTAAAGAATCTCATTAAATAAAGGATAAAACATGGAAAACGTCCTAATAATTCTTTTGAACTTAAAACTATGAAAAAAGTTCCAACAATTTATCGCGGAAGCATAATAGTGCAGTGTAGGGGTGACAAATGGTTGGATTGGATCGGATTTGGATGGATTGAGCAAAAATTGTTTGGATTGCAATCCACCCAAATAGAATATGAGTAAATATGGATTTGGTCAAATATGATTTGGGTAAAATGGTTCTAACCCATTTAAAAAAATCTATTTTTTTTAAAAAAATTATGTCCTCCCCTGGGCACCCCCCACCCTCCTCGGGAACCCCCACCTTCCACCAACCGACCCCTAAATTTTATTTTGTTTTTCAAAAACAAAAAAAATTCTGTTTTTCCAAAAAAAATAAAAAATTACCCCCTTCCCAGGCCCCCCCTCCCCCCAATCGACCCCTAATTTTTTCAAAAGGAAAAAAAAAATTACCCTCTCCCCCGGGGAACCCTCACCCCCAGCCCCTTTCCACCAACCTACCCCTAATTTTTTTTTGTTTTCCAAAAACAAAAAAAAATCTGTTTTTTCAATCAAGTTTGAAAATTAATTGAATTTTTGAAAATTAATATTAATTTTTTTATTTTTTAGCACAATTAAGAATTTTGAGTGGAAGTGAAAACTAAGTGATCTATTATGGGTCAATATGAATACCCATATTATTTTAACTATATTTGTAGAGACTCTTAAAATAATTTGAAGCCCATATTTAACCAATTAAAATATGAGTGATCCGAGTCATTAAATATGAACAAAATGAACTCATTTCAATAATATGGGTTGAAATTGCCACCCCTAGTGCAGTGAATAGGCTGCCACAATGAAAGCAAACTTAATTGAATGATGGAAGGAGTAATATAAATGGACTGAAAATCACCATTGATGCTTCATAATTATTAGTTCTTGAGACAACACATCTCTGTTGGTGGAAATTAATTGTAGCAAATTTTAAGCAGATTTGGTCCCCATTATAACGATTTTGCTGGATACGCTATCATTTATTTCCAAAATCTTTTTTATTTTTGCACCAGATATTCTGCATCATATTCCGCCATTTAATTGAAATATTGTGACCTAAGTCTTTTTATTTTTATTTTTTTAACAAATAAAGTAATTTGATATGAATTTAAGTAATATACATGGATAATGCAATTATGAATTTTACATCATTAAAATAATCTCACTGTTTTAGCAAGTTGTCCGCCGTCTTACCAATTAATTATGTGCAACGAACTATAGTTATCTTTTAATTGACTAATATTTTACCCTATTAATGTGTATATACAAGTTTATACAACTACTTACGAGTTACAAACATTAACACCTTGTTTGGATGGTTGTTATTCGTTGTATTGCATCGTAAGTTTAAATATACAACGTTTGTTTTGATTGTTATTTAAATTCTATTATATTGTATCATTTAAATCTATCATTTGATAACGACGAAAAGAACTATGTAACGACATGTTTAGTGTGATTGCATCATTACCTCAATATTTTCTTCTCATTTTGTCTTTATTTATTATTTAATAATTATATTTCATCTTTTACCCTACGTTTTCATTGTAGTTTTACCCCGTACCTTACTTTTCTTGTAGATTTATCATTCAAATTATGGATGTGTGACATCATGAAACGATAGAGAATGATACAATCTATTCAAACAGTGTATTCATTAAAATAATACAATATAATATAATAAAATACAATACGATATATTATGAAATAATACGTAACAATCATCCAAACAAAGTGTAATGTTAAAATATTGTCCTCTGCCACCTCCCTCTAAAATATATATGTATAAAAAAGGAATGAGCTGGATGGAGGAATCAACATAGTGATACTGTTTTAGTGAAAAATCAAATATGAAGATCACCAAATATCTGTGACAATCCCTTTCTTTGATTTTATTTATTTTCATCATTTTCCCAAGAAAATTCTCACCATCTTTCCCTTCCTCAAATCACACCTTTTTAATTAGTATATATATACACACACCAATCACATTACTTTTATTTTGAACTACTTGATTCTTCTTGCTTCTTTCTCCCTATATATTTAGTGAAAGTGAAAGTGAAATTTCTCTGAATTAAATTATAGCGAAAGAAATGGAGATGTTTGCTAATTCATCATCGATTTCAAAGGGAATGGGGGAAGTTGTTGCAAGTGATGAACCTCATGTCTTAGCTGTTGATGACAATCTTGTTGATCGTAAACTTGTTGAAATATTACTCAAGAAATCTTCTTGCAAAGGTAATCACACTATTCAATCTTCTATTTATTTTATTCACAATCATGTGGTGCATTTTTTAGACTTGATACCAATGTAATGTTGAATTATTGTCTTTCAAGTTTGTGCACTAGAACTACAAATTTATGCAAGGAATTATAAAACTAAACTAAAATATTACACTTCAATTTTTTGAACTTGCAAGTTTTGGTAATGTCAACATCCTGCCTATGGCAAGACCATGAATGGTTGGGGGCTCGGGTCAGAGTCATGTTCGAACATGTCACTTGCTTGGTGAACTTGGTTAAGAAACAAAATTGTATATTTACCTATAGTTTTTGACCTGATAATAAACACTTGATCTTAACAATAAGTTTTGCACTTCCTTTTCACTAAACAAAAATCTTCTATTATGACAAAGAGATTCAATAGTTCATATATCACAAAAAAATTATTTTCACCATATTTACATAGTATAAAAATAATTTTTTGGCAAAGATACCTCTCCCAAAAAACATAAAAGAAGAATTTATGTACATTTTGCATTGAAGAAAGTTCCACATTCGAGGGTAAAAAGCGTCTCTATAGTCTATACATTCGGACACAAAATCTCTAGTTAAATAAATATAAAGTAAATATCAATTTGGTACAGCAAATTAACTAAATTGATATTTACTTGTACCAAATCTTTTAAGTCAACCTTTTGGATTTGGCAACAGCTGTGTCTACGTAATCACACTACTTTTCTTTTGCTGTAAAATCTTTGAGAATCTTAATAGTTGTAGATTTTTTTTTAGCCCTTGTACTTCATAACGTGCATGACTCAATTATTTTTCCTTATCCAAAAATAGGAAAATTCACATGCCTGGATAACATAATTATACAACATATTCTGTTTTTTGGTCGGGGATTAAACTGTTTAGCTATAATGACCATGTGTATGTATGGATGTTTATTGTGTTAAATAAATGTGTAACCAGTGACGGAACCAGAATTTTCACTAAGAGGTTCAAAATATGAATTAGATGAAAACAATTTTTTTAAACCCTTCGACCCTAACTGGCTCCCCTAAACACAAATATTAAAGCATAAGTGAAAGATGGATCTATTTCATTGATTTGCATGTTTTGTTCAGTAACTACTGCAGAAGATGGTCTGAGGGCATTAGAGTATTTGGGTTTGGCAGCACATCAAGATAGCTCGGCAAATAGCAATGTGAGTCTCTTCTCTATTCAGTGTATATAACTTAAACTCGTAAAGATGAAAATGTGAATGCAGGCTATTACTAAAGTTGTGGTTATAATGAATATACTTTAATTTGTTGTGCAGGGCTCAAAGGTTAATATGATAATAACAGATTATTGTATGCCAGGAATGACTGGTTATGAACTGCTCAAGAAAATAAAGGTACTAACTGTTTTGTTAATATAGTTATTCCTTAAGAATTTGAACTTAATATGTTGCTTCAATTCAATGCATTACAAGCAGGAATCGTCGATGATGAAGGATGTGCCAGTTGTGATAATGTCATCCGAGAATATCCCAACTCGAATTAATCAGTAATTATAACAACTCTTCATTACTATGTAACATTGTCATCTGATACTGAACAAAGATTTGTGTAAAATTGACAGATGTATGGAAGAAGGAGCTCAAATATTCATGCTGAAGCCTCTGAAACACTCTGATGTCGAAAGGCTAAGATGCCAAATAATGCAATGCCGAGGATAGATAGATATTAATATGTATGAGTTATTATGAGAGTCGATCAGTCTAAATGACTCGTGAAGTTAAATGTTTAATGTCTATTTATCTATCTTTTGAGATTTAGATCAAATCCCTGCTTTTATGAAGGAATCATATTTTCAGTTATGCAGAATTTACTTTTACACAAAAGCTGTGGAGCCAAATTTGTTAAGGACTAATTCATTGTATGATAGCCTAGTATATGACTTATTATCCTCAAAACTAGATTTAAGTTAGAGATATATACTTGTCAGTGTAAAGATATTTTTATATAACTACTGTTGTTTAACCATTTTAAAATTGCTAAATGGTCAATGCTCTCATAAAAAGGAAGTGGTAAAGAAATATATTAAAACATTTCAGCTATGGCTTTCCATCCCTTTAGCATAAGGTCTACTTTATCTGATTCCTTTGCTCCACCTATTTTGTGTCATAGCTCATATTTCGAGTCAAAATGGTGTATTTAAGAGAACTGTAGCATTCAAAACTCGGAATGATAGGTAATACTTGACATAATTCGCTTGGCGTATGACTCAATAAGATACAAGTCCCTCAACATTTGCCAAAAATTGTAGCATTTAGACATTAGTATTTGTTAGTTATTCATCACATCAATCATCATAACATTATATCTCTCTTCCTTAACAGAACTTAAGAAAGTTGGAGATTCACAATCACCAAGTCCATTAGCCAAGTCCTACTAGGATTGCAGTTTTCTATTTCCTAAAGAACAAAAAAACAGAATGGGGCATCTGTGCAGTTTACGAAAATCAAAGGGTCGAGAAACTCAACACCACTATACTCTTTCAAACAAACGAAGTTACATGATTTGCAACAGCATATAGTTGAACAAGATTCTATTTTTCTTCCACCCGTGAACAAACAACAACTCAAAAATTATAACTGGTACTAGGTAAAGTATACACAAACAAAGAAAATTGAAATACTAAACAATCCTCTGAAATTGAAAAACAAAAATGACAACTTTGTCTCGCTATAGTAGGGAGACAATCATCAAATTGGGGGTTACAAGAAATGGCTGTGGTGGTGGTGGTGGTGTCTATGTTCATCCCATCCTAAACAGTGCAGAAAAGGGTAACAGGCCATAAAGATGCATCTTGTAAACATAGAGAAGACAGAGGAGACTAGCAAGCAAGGACAACAACAACATGCCAGTAAGGGATCATCATATGGATTGGCACCTTCATGGTGGTGGTGGTGGTGATGGTGATGACCCATCTCCTTCTTTATTTATACTGACAAAAGCAGAACAAATAATTAGCCATTATTCAATTAACAAATCAAAAAACACCCACTTCCTTATATACTATCTGAGTCTTGATGAAAAAGATGGAATCTTTAGTATAAAAATGAAACTCAAATCAAGCAAAGAACGTACCGTTGTGAGTTGTGAAATGAACCTTCCTCTTTTCTTTTGTCAATTGTTTAATTATTGCAAGCTACAAAGGAAAAGCTATACCAAAATGAATCATAAGTTGAATTTGGGGGAAATTTATAAGACTTGTGAATGGCGTTGGGTCGAACAGAGATTTCAGCAATTTTTAGATAACTTAATAGCAGTGTCCATCCAATTGACGTGGCAACACCTAAGTGGTAGATAGAGTTGACACTCGAAATTAAAATCCCCCATTTCTCATACGCGGATTCGTAATAATTCCATCCTGGAAATGAACTTACCTTCTAACTTAAGGAATTGCTCTTTCCTTCTAACACTTTGTTTGGATGGTTGTTAATTGTTATCTATTATTTCATAAATCATAATTGTATTGTATCATTTTCTGTTGTTATATAATGTCACACATCTATAATTTGAATGATAAACCTACAAGAAAACTAAAGTACGAGATAGAGCTACTAAGAAAATGTATGATAGAAGATGAAATATGATTATTAAATAATGAATAAAGACAAAATGAGATGAAAATATTAAGGTAACGATGCAATCACACCAAATCGATCGTTACATAAAATAGATATTTTTGTTGTTACCTAACAATGGATTTAAACGATACGATATAATAGAATTTAAGTAACAATCAAAATAAACATTGTATTTAAACTAACAATACAATACAATATAACAGGTAACAACCATCCAATGATTTATCCTATTTTATTTTATTCTTTATTCAATATTAAATAACTACATATACTAATTATTATGTTAATTACTCAGGAAATATCTTACTCGCGCCAGATATTTTAACAAAACTAAGCTTTTAACCTCAAAGCATGGCTATGTGGTATAAAATTAGTATGACAGATGCATATCCTGCATTCAATTTTTTGTTATAAACATCAGGTGCGCAAAAGTATTTTCAGAAGACTCGTTACATTCAAAGGCCAAGAAGTGAAGAAAGAGTATATCCAGCCTAAAAGGGGAAGGAAAAACAAAAATATTGATAATGGAAAAAGTATTATAGCACAAAATAAGTAAGCATTCATATTTGAATTTGATGTATTTGGTTATCACATATGACCACCACAAGGATCTCTTTTTGTATCTTCTCTAAATTAGCATGAAGCTTAATCCACTTCACAATATGTTTGAAGTTTCAATTACTCAGCCTACAATTGTGATTGCCCCTAAGAACTAGACTTCACCGCCAAGCTCACTTGCTGGACTTCTCCGGCTATTCGTCAACAAGAGATGCTTCAGAAAGATGCCAATCTTCCATGCAACATTGTTTCAGTTCTCCCGTCCAACTTGCTAATCTTCAACCACCACGTATTTCAGTCTGATCTTCTACGAAAAATAGAGAGAAAAAAAAGGAGGTATAAATAGTATCTGGGCAAACTTCTTATGTCCATGCGTGAATGGGAAGGTTGAAAGAACAACAGAAAATAAATATCATCATTCTCTTTTGTCCTCCTCAAGAACAACTTCTCCAAGACTAAACACATGATCTGCTGTAATAGATGCCTTCCTCTCCTTCCTATCCAGTTTAGACAGATCTCCTCCCACTATAACACTACTGCCTGTGAGGGACAGACCCTCCTCCTCGTCATCAAGAGCCTCCCCTGAGTATGCGTATCTGTGAAGTAGCAAAGAGATGCCAAATTAGAGACTATTTTACAGCATTGAGAGAATGACAGGCTATAAAACCAAAAAGTGGAATATACAGATTTTCTACGTTCCAACTTTCCTATTCTCTCGCGAAGTACAAACACTGTCACCACCAGAGAATTAACTTTTACAAACCTATCCCAACTCATCAAAACCCAACCCTAAATACATTGGACAAACAAAACAGGTTTTCTATAGGCTTACTTAATCTTAGAACAGTTGGAAAGGCACAAGAACTATGTCGGAGCTTCAGATATCATTATTTGCACATAGAATTCATAATTACTCGTATTGGCTAGATGAAAGAAGATTCAGAGCTTTACTCATGCAGAGGATGTTGCATCCATAAACCTTCTTTGAATAATTTTATGCTAATTAGTTCGTATGACCCTCTGTCTGTGCATTAGTTTCCAACTATATCAAACTGTTTTTCTGTTATAAAGATACAAGGCTCTTTTTTGCCCATAAAATTAAAAGATGGGAACAAGCAAAATGCTTCATCCATTTTGATAAAACTTGTCAATTTAGGAGATGAACATCAAAAGAATCACTCACATCTTTCAACCCACATTGTTATACTTGTAAAAAACTAATTCTGCACAAACTATTTGTACAGACAAATAGAAATGCCAAAAATGATTCTGAAAGGATTCTATATTTCCACCCAACTCCACATATTGAAGGCCAAGAATTTTTGTCACTCTTGAGCACTTTGTCTTCCTATCCTCAACTCAATATAGATCTCTTAATAGTCATTGGTAATGAATAGTGCATACCATCTTCCCCAGTAGCCCAAAGACTCACTTTGCAGCATCAAATCACAGTTAATCATGAATAGGCACCATTCTTTCCCTTTATAAATGGTATCAGTAGCCATCATCAATGCACGTTTAGATCATTCTATGACTGGAAGTAGGTTTTAATCCTCATTTCTTTACAATAATCATCAGACAGTATCAATAGAAGCAATACTAATTATATTGGCAATAAAAGGAAGGGGTAAGGATGTTCACCTGGTTGGGTTATTCGAAGGAGCCCAGAGAATGCATATTACCCATAAAAGCAAGTATGCTAGTAATGTCCAGAAAGCAGGTATAATCCAGGCTCTTCGCCACAACTCACTCAATGGATCACTTGCATTAAAGTACAGCTGAATAAACAAGGAAATTAGCTTTCGTAGAGAAATCAAGAAAACTCAAACACAGTGATATGACATGAAGAGATGCAGAGCGAAATTTTTGTAGGAAATCATCAACAGCACAAGATATGCATTGTTGCATAATACAGTAAGTACTTAGAGAAACTTCCAGATACAGGGAGACTTAAAATATTGTGGAAAGAAGAAGAAATAGAACCATAAAAGATACCTCATAGCCAATCCAAGCAACAGAGAGAAGAACTGAAACGGCTAGAGAATTGGTAAATTTTCGGTACAGTTCAAGCTTGGCCAGGCTTCTCCGAACCTGAGGTCCATATGGGCAAAAAGGAAGCTTTCAGTTTACATAAAAGGATGTGTGAGTTGTTGTCCTCTCACATTGAAGAAGATCAATAACACTTTCCAATCAAAGAAATTACAAAACAACTTAAAACAGTTGACAATCATGTAAACCTTCTCCTACGCGTTAAGAAGAGTTAAAAAAGAGTGTGATGGACTATTATTGGTTCTATTGTTGCAGTTCTCCATGTCTACCAACCAGAGTTCAAAGGAATCAGTTACATCCACCAAACAATAAAAAAAGAAAGAATATGATTATGATGAAAATGCAATCTTTTCCTTTGAGCAAAGAAGAAATTGGGAAACGCAAAATCTGACAGTAAATAGATGATCAACCATCCTTTGTTTATTTAATTATTTTTTAAGAAGGTAAAACTGATCAACCATCTTATTTTTGTGACTAGTACTTTTTCACCAATCTATAACTGCTAGAATAAAGAGAAGGAAAGTTGTCATCACCTGAAGCTTCTCTAATGTTTTGGACAATGAGGAAAATATCCATACGATGAAGCAGGAATCTAATAAAGCAACAGGTAACACCAAAAAGATTCTCGCTTTTCCAGAGAAGTCATTGATATTACCCAAATGTTCAACCAGCTCCAAGGCTTCAGAAGCTAGAAAGTATACCACACCCAAAAGAAGTACCTTTGAGGTTATACCTCCCAGTGTGGGTCTTACAACACCATAGCCCATCGATACCACTAGAAGAAGTAAACGTGAGACAGTCTTCTTGATAGCACTGAAGGTAACAGCCCACATGGTGATTCCCATTGGCCTGCTTCCTGTAGCATTAAAATTTGCATATTCAAAATACCAAAGAGCCATTTCACACATTCCAAGACCAATCACGGCAGTAATGTGATAGTGCAATTGTATTATATCCTTCCAATGTTGCACAAACCGTAAAAACCACAAGAGACCAAGAATGAGGTATGCTAGAGACATCAAACCGTAAAATGTCATCAGTGGTGCCATCTTCCCAGGTAGATAGCCTTCTGGGTTTCTCCAAACAGTTCTACCACTAATTAATGTGCCCTTGAGTTCCGGATTGCAGAACATAAAATAGAGATAATACATTCCAGTCTTGTTGATCTGAACATTATTGAATACCACATTAGCTTCTTCACTGTTTCCTTCAAAGGACGTCTGAATCCGTTTTGGCCACCCAGGGTTCTCAGGATCTTGATGGATTATAACCTCTCCTACCTTGCAGGATCCATCTTTGGCAAGAGCCGGGGTGCAGCATATTGCATCAGAATTCAGATAGGAACCCCCAATTTCGTTCCTGTCTTTGACCTCCAGTATTATGGCTTCAACAATTCCACTACTCTGCTGCATCTCATTTTGCTTATTTGCAGCCTCCTTTGTTCTTCTAAAGATGATTGACTCAAACCTGAAATCATTATGGACGGCATCCGTGAGTCACTGAAATTATTCATTACATATTTTGGATTCTATTTATGAATCACACACCATCAATACCCAATAAATGCATTAGCTAATGAATAATAAAATAAAAAAGAATTTGGTTATGCAAAGACAAACATCAAAACATTTTATTTCTGGAGAACACATTGAAATTTTTATCTATTCGGAAATATCTGAACTTCTCCATGACTTATTCCACCTAGACGTTTTTTGTCAATCTTTAATCATAGAAAGTTTCATCAAAACACTGTCCTGGTACAAATCCTACATCATGTAGGATTATTATGTTTCACCAATTTTTCTGTGCAACCAAAACTGAAATTAATCCATAAATCGATTTCAACAACAAGAAGAAGAAGAAGAAGAAGAACAACAACAACAACAATAAACCCAGTAAAATCCCATAGGCAGGGTCTCGGTGGGGTAGTGTGTACGCAAACCTCACCCCTACCTTATGATGATAGGGTGGTAAAATATTTCTTTAAGAAAACAATCTCCATGGAGAACATTTACCACCACCAAATGCTTAAAAAACATAACTTTATGTATTTCACTCTTTGCATACTCTCTTTATTACTTCCTGTTGTTTCAGTTGCCTCTGTTATCTTATTATTTAGCTGCTAGTGCTCTCATCTACATTATTGTCAGCATTACTTACTTTTTACTTTTACATTCTTGATTTTGATATGTTTTACTTGAATCAAATGTCTATTGAAAACAACCTCTCTACCACCTTCACAAGGCAGGGTTAAGGCTTCAACACATGGCTCTATCCAAACCCCACTTGTTAATACACTGGGTATGTTATTGTTGTTGCATTCTACTTCCTCTAGCACACTAAAAAGATTTGATTGGACAAAATTCTGCAGAATAAATTCATCTACCTAACTCCTTCACATTGTAAAATAGCATTCAAAAACCATCACCCATGTTGTGAATACCCTTTTCAAATCTTGACAAAACAAATAAGATTCACATTGTTCCCTAGCCATCTTTAATTTAATATCACATCCACATCTACAACTTACAAGACTACAATAATTTCTTCAAATAGCTCAGAAAAAAGTTCACCAAACACCAGAATACCTTTAAAATCAAATGTAGAACTGGAAAAACAAAAGGGTACTGAATTTTGGTACCTGATAAAGGATTTGCCATTAATGGGTTTATTGTTATTGTTATTACTGTCATCAGAAACGAGAAGAGGGGAATCTTGAACCTTAGAAGCATAAAGACCTTCACTACCACCATGAAAGAAAAATGAATTGAAACGAGGAATGAAAGCTTCATCTTTGTACTCATGGATCGACCCATTTACTACCATTACCCAACTGCTCAGAAAGAGTAGTCCTTCAATTACATACATTAGATCACATTTACCCTTTCTGTATCTCATCTTCCTATGGCTCACTGGATGTATAATTTGTACGATGAAGGTCAAAAAGTGGGTTCTTGCGTGAAAATGAATTCAAAGAAGAAGAAAAAAGAGAGATGATGAAGAAGAAGAAAGTGAGAGTTGAATACCGGTTAAGGGTATTTGTTTTGTCAAAGCTAATTAAAGTATGCTACTAATTGCTTATTAAAGTCTGATGGATAGTGTGTTATTCACTTTTATTTGTTTACTATTCAAATATATATTTTTATATTTACTTGTCATTACTAATATATCAAGTAAATATAATTAAACACTCACTGTTATATTCACTATTCAATAAAAAAGGAATTTTCTTTCGTTACAAAGGGTTGATTCTACTATATTTTCAGGAGTGATTTCTTACGAACTTATTACTAAGAATTAATCCTGCTTAACACATAAAATGTGATTAATTAAATGACATTTAAGAATGAGAAGAGTAAGGTCGGCGTCTTGTTGTCTCCCAACACACACATAAGTGTATATATATAGTCGTAAAGAATAAAATGATTATAAGCAATCAGATAATGTCAAATGTCAAACCTCATAGAGACTTAAGTGCCAACAAATTCTTGATTGATTCTACTGAGATTATAGTAACAAATGTTGTCCAATTTCAAGAGAAGTGGTTGTTTGTTTATTTTAATAATTATACTAAAGCAAGAACAATTAAAAGTGATTAAATTGTTAGAGTTGTTCATAGATATATTAAGACCTAGGGTTAGACGTTTGCATAATCCCATCATATTTACATATAGTTATTAAGCTAGTTTCAGATATCTATCGAATTATTGAGTAACATGTTTGATATTATGGTCATGATCTCTCGATCCTCTAAACGTCTATCTAAATTAGAATTCTAACTACATCGTTGAGTGAGGATAGTCAACTAATTTGAATGCATTTGTATATCCTTTTGTATTTTAGGCAAGTAGGGCAAAATAAGTATGTCTCCATACTAGCCGAAAATCTGTTCGCAGACGCATCCTACTCCTCTTAACCACATTCTATTCTCATCTTATGTCTCTCGACTTCTACAAGCAATCAATTGTTTAATTTATCTTATTGGTCGTGAAGCAATATAATAATAAGCATAAGGTTAAAAGAACAAAACGTAATGGTAGAAACCATATTAACAATCTATCTATATAAACTACAATGTTTATACGATGACCTAAGCGTGGCAACGGGACCGGAATCGGAATGGAACTGGCCACCACGGGCCGGAACCGTACCGGAACCGGGACGAACCGGAACTGGTAATTTCGGGAAAAAATATCAAGACCCGTCCTGGACAGGAAACCGGGTCCCAACGACTATATTTTTAAAATTTTTTTATTAAAATTAAAAAATTAGGAACATTACTCAAAAAATATTAAAACTTTTATAATTTTAAAGTTAAAAATTTATACTTTTAAAGTTTTAAATACAAACTTTCAAACTTTAAAAGTATAAAAGTTTAAATTTTACACTTTAAAAGTTGTGAAAAATTAAATTCAAACTTTAAAACTATAAAACTATAAAAGTTTAAATTTCACCCTTTAAAAGTTTGAAAATTTAAAATTCAAACTTTAAAACTATAAAAGTTTAAATTTCACCCTTTAAAAGTTTGAAAATTTAAAATTCAAACTTTAAAACTATAAAAGTTTAAATTTCACCCTTTAAAAGTTTGAAAATTTAAAATTCAAACTTTAAAACTATAAAAGTTTAAATTTCACCCTTTAAAAGTTTGAAAATTTAAAATTCAAACTTTAAAACTATAAAAGTTTAAATTTCACCCTTTAAAAGTTTGAAAATTTAAAATTCAAACTTTAAAACTATAAAAGTTTAAATTTCACCCTTTAAAAGTTTGAAAATTTAAAATTCAAACTTTAAAACTATAAAAGTTTAAATTTCACCCTTTAAAAGTTTGAAAATTTAAAATTCAAACTTTAAAACTATAAAAGTTTAAATTTCACCCTTTAAAAGTTTGAAAATTTAAAATTCAAACTTTAAAACTATAAAAGTTTAAATTTCACCCTTTAAAAGTTTGAAAATTTAAAATTCAAACTTTAAAACTATAAAAGTTTAAATTTCACCCTTTAAAAGTTTGAAAATTTAAAATTCAAACTTTAAAACTATAAAAGTTTAAATTTCACCCTTTAAAAGTTTGAAAATTTAAATTCAAACTTTAAAACTATAAAACTATAAAAGTTTAAATTTCACCCTTTAAAAGTTTGAAAATTTAAATTCAAACTTTAAAACTATAAAAGTTTAAATTTCACCCTTTAAAAGTTTGAAAATTTAAATTCAAACTTTAAAACTATAAAACTATAAAAGTTTAAATTTCACCCTTTAAAAGTTTGAAAATTTAAATTCAAACTTTAAAACTATAAAACTATAAAAGTTTAAATTTCACCCTTTAAAAGTTTGAAAATTTAAATTCAAACTTTAAAACTATAAAACTATAAAAGTTTAAATTTCACCCTTTAAAAGTTTGAAAATTTAAATTCAAACTTTAAAACTATAAAACTATAAAAGTTTAAATTTCACCCTTTAAAAGTTTGAAAATTTAAATTCAAACTTTAAAACTATAAAACTATAAAAGTTTAAATTTCACCCTTTAAAAGTTTGAAAATTTAAATTCAAACTTTAAAACTATAAAACTATAAAAGTTTAAATTTCAC
>NW_006239167.1:430394-430546 GCF_000226075.1 Solanum tuberosum
GCCACACAACTGATTTTTTAGCGCGTTCTACCTTAGTCCTAGGATGCACGGGGGGAATGAGAGCAGGACAACGAAAGGGAGCGGGAGCCGCGGGAGCCGCGGAAGAGGGATTGGGAGTGGGACTAGTAGCCGACGGTGGCTCAGTTTCATCA
>NW_006239167.1:431120-432010 GCF_000226075.1 Solanum tuberosum
AGAGAGTAGAAGATAATATTTTTGTGACTTGTGAGTGAAAAGAATGAAAGATTGAGGGTATTTATAGTTAAAAAAGATGATGAAAATGTGATTTTTAGAAGGTTGGGGTATTAAAAAAAGTTTGGGGGGTAGGGAGGTGTAAAAGGGGGAGTTATGGGGGTGAAAGAGCCGTTGGTGGGGCCCAAAAGCCGTTGCCCAACGGCTATAATTTTAAATTTTTAATTAAGATTTAAAAACAAAAAAAATAATATTTTAAACCAAACCGGACCGGACCGGGACCGGAACCGGGACTAACCGGTAAATCCCAGTTTCCGTCCCGTTACCCCTCCCGGACCCGCTACGTTCCGGACCAAACCGGGACTAACTGGAATCGAGACGGAACCGGTAACGGACCGGAATTGGAACCGGCACCTCCCAGTTCCGTTGCCAGGCTTACATTTTAACCACAAACTGTAACACCCCGTATTCGAAACAGGCCAAAAATGCAAATTTTGAGAAGTTGCAGGTGCAACCCACGGTTGCAATCCACGGACCGTAGGTCAGACCACGGCCCTTGCTGGTGGTCCGTGGTTCACCACTGCAACCCCTCCCCAGCCAAGCTCAGAAAATTGGCTAAGTCCCGACTCACGGACAGACCCACGGTCCGTAGATCAGACCACGGTCCGTGGTCTGTGTCCGTGGATCGAGACTTCCCTTACCCAGCCTATGACATAAACTACGGTCGACCAGCATGGACCGTCATTCGATCCACGGTCCGTAGGTCTGACCGTAGATGAGGGTCAGCAGCTAGTTAGCTGAAAATTATTGATGGGTCAACTTCAGATGGTCATAACTTTTAGCAAAGAAGAAATTGTGTGTCCCATGACCTATGATATGATAGATAATTGAAT
>NW_006239167.1:432982-444286 GCF_000226075.1 Solanum tuberosum
TCAGTATTCAGTATTCAGTATCTATATCATGTTTAGATTATTTCATTGCTTTATTGCTTTGTTCAGTTATATGTTGTTTCAGCTTTACTCTATCCTGCATGCTCAGTACCTTTCAAGTACTGACGCATACGTGCGCTACATCTTCTCGTGATGTAGGTTCAGGTTCTCAGCATCCAGATCACGCTTAGATCGGTTCTCGATCTTCAGTTCAGCAGCATCAGTGGTGAGTCCTCATTCTTCGAGGACTAGTGACATGTTTATCTTTATTGCTTTTAGTCTTCAGTTTCTGTTTTGCTAGATCTAGTTGGGGCATGTCCCAACATTTCTAGTCAGTTTAGAGGCTTATTTCAGACATAGTTAGATTCAGCTTAGTATTTTGAGTTTGATATTTCTTTTGTATTAAACTCTCAGATTTGATATATTCAGTTATAGTATATGGGTATTCCCCATCTTTTCAGATCTATTTATGATTTAGCTTCCGCATCAGTTTATTATCTTTAGTATGCTCATGATCATGCCAGCAGGGTTAGCTTGGGATCACTTGTGGTCCTAGGTCCCGTGTCCGCGTCTCTGGGGTAGCTCGGGGCGTGACACAAACACTCCCAACTTAACCCTCACTTGCCTAAGCAAGTTTGATAGATTAATTTCACCTAGCTAGGTTACTAAGACTTCTTTAACATGCAAGCAACTTTCATACAAAGTGCTTTGAATAATTCAAATCAAGACAACATTGCCTCTAGAATTGACTCTTCAATTAACATAGAACAAATTAAAAACAATCATATCATCAAGTAAAGATGTTGAATATATCACTAAGTTTACATTACTTATGTCATGCCTTCACTTTTTAAGAAAGATGACCCCTCAAACATTCATTAGATATCACAATTTTTAGGGCATATGAATGAAATAATATCACTCACTCTTAGAAGAGAATTTATATGCATACAAGGTTTAACAATTAACATTGGCTTGCCGTTAGTTGATATAGTCCATTGACAAAAGAGATATAAACATGGGATCAAAAAATCTTTATGTAGTTGTAATGTCGGATAAGGGATAAATATAAATTATTTGGTAAAAATAGTGGCTACTCTTTCTATGTATATAAAGACTTTCACTTATAACAATTACACTTTTCCCTTTAGGTGTTCATGTTCAGTTTAGTTTAGATTTTTCAAATATCAAATCAAATTATTTGTGTCAAATTTTTTAATTTATAGACCAAAGCAATTATTAATAAAACTCGGGGGTTTTAACCTTGGAGAATTTTGGGTTTTTTTTCGATTTCTTCTAATTTTTGAGTTTTTGCGGTAAATTATTCATATAAACATATAATTATTAACTTGTAATCCAAATATTTCTTTAGTTCTACCAAAATATAACTATCTAAGGTGTTTCTTTTAAAAAGTAACACAAAATATGAGATGAGTGATGACACTAAAATATTCAACAAAAAATAATATTGATATCACATAAAATAAATATTGCAAATTAATAAGTCATAATAAAAATGATCATAACTTAAGAGTACTAAATCATGCTAAAATAAGTCTTATAAGTATTAATTACATGGTTAAACATTAAGAAAAAAATAAAATTAGATTATGTATTTTAAATGTCTAATACAATGTAAAACTAAAGAACAAATATTCAACATTATTGTCATTCTTAGTGTTGAATTAGTTATTTTGTTAACATTAGTATTGATTTGATTTTGAATTGAGCTTTATTAGAGTTACTAATTTATGAAGTATAACCTTTATTGGACAATTTAAAATTCTAAGTCTAAAAAAAAACTGAAATAATATGTTAAAAGATAAAAATTATGAAAAAGTATAATAAATATTTAGAAATTATATCAAAGTAAATACTTTTATGTATAAAATAAATTTCAAAAATTATATATAATGTAGGGTTGACTTTTTTTAGTTTAAACCAACCCAACCCAATTATAGTCGAAGTTATTTTTAAAATACCAAACAAAATCATTAATCAGGTTTATTTCTTAATTGACTCAATTTGCATTGATTTTTGGTTCAATTTTATACACCTCTATTTCCCTTATGGCTGCCAATTTCAACTCTTCTTTACATATATATATATATATATATTTATATATTTATATATTTCACTCCCTTTCTCTTTAACCATTCACCCTATTTGTTCCATACATCATTAGCAAGAACAATTTGTTTCATCTGTACATTTTTTCAGTTTTTTTTTTTGGTCATCATTCTTAATAAAGGAGGCTTTCTTCGGGCATTCAAAGGGGTATTTTCGTCATTTTGCCTTAGGCTTTCTTTGGATTTTCAAAGGGGTATCATGCCATTTTCCTTGTGGATATCCAAAAGGGTAAGCTGGTAATCGCCCCTTTTTCGTTCTTTCTTGTGTTGCCACCTATTTCATACTTCCATCTACAGTCACTTTTTGGGTCGCAGGTTGCCCATGTGGTCCGGCTCGATTTGACCCGACCCGATCCAATATATTATTTTTGAAAGAAAAGATAAACTACAGATTAAAAAAAAGGGGGAACAATTACAAAGTAACTGTCCCAACGTAAAGAAACTCATTTTTTATGGCTTTATCTAACGCTTCTCTGTGAACAAAAGGAGAGAGTAAGAAAAAACCAAGAAAATAAGACTGAAAAAACAAGAAAATACTTTCTTTCTTCAGAAGAAAATCAACAAACAAAATTGACATTTTGTTTGTAAAACGTAGCCTTTGTTTCCTAGTGATTCAAAGTGTGACTGTGGAGCAATTCATTTTTGGTAGCAAATCAAGGGCATCCGCTACAAGTATAAGATACACAACTCGTTGGTTTTGCTCAATATATCTTACATTGGTATCAAAGCCAAGATTAATTATTCCATGTTTGAATAATGATTGAAATTCTATGATTGAATAAATTGAGAAATTTGAAATCTGATTATAAATATGTTTATTGTTGTCCATTAACGATCTGTTTTCTTTTGATTACTCGATATTTCATTATGAATAGGAAAAAGAGAAAAGATTTACTAACCTGAGTATTTTTTTTCTTCATTGTGATTTTTTCATGAAAATTTTGTTGAGATTTGTTTTTGTTGTTTCACAATTTTTTCTCCATGGAAGTAATGAGAGAAGATGAGTAAAATTTCTAAAGATTTATAATATATGTTGAAAAGAAATAGACTTTAAGTTGGATAAGGACTTGAAAAAGGTCAAGTTATGTTTTTTTTATAGTAAATAAAAAAAATTGAAGAGAGTTTAAGGTACAAAATTAAGACTGGGCACCGGACCGGTATCATTCCGGTCCGTTACGGTCCGATAGTCTAGTGGACGGAACGGGACACCGTGAACCGTTACTCGAGATGGGACGGAACCGAATATTCATCCCGATAATCTCGATCCGGTTTATCCCGATAAATTTTGATTTCGGTCCGGTTCGGTAATCCGATTAATTATTTTTTATTAATTAATTTATATTTTATATTATATATATAAAAAAAATAAGGGCATAAGGCTTAAATTTTCAGCTTCAAAAGTTGACTCATTTCTCCCTTTTTTCTGAAAAGTTCTACTGCCTGCCCCCTTCCCACTGCCCCCAATTTTTTCAATGTCTCCAATCTCCAATTTCCATTTCAACGTCTTTAACTCTCCATTTCAACGATAATATTTTCCAACACATTATATATACTCCCTTTCTTTATATTTTTAATTACAATTTACATATTTACAGACCAGTAACAATTAGCAATTATTAATTTCTCTCAATTCTCAATCTTTCTCAAAGTTTGGAGGAGGAATTATCTTCAAACTTCAAGTTTTGACAACAATTTTTCAATTTTCGATTATAATCGTTTGTTCTTTACACAAACGTTTGGTAACTTCGTTCCACTCTCAAATCTTATATTTATTTTTTGTATTTATTATTTGTAAGTTTTTCTTATTATATTTTATTTGCTCTTGTTAAATTTCGTATTTTATAATTTTATATCATGGAGTCTTCTAAAAAAAGTGGTAAAGGTAAAATAGGTGTTACAAGAGTAAAAAATATGTGTATAAGAACTAATAAAGGTTCTAGTTCTTCTAAATCTAAAGTTCCTCTTGTTAGAATAAATACGGATGAATTTACGCATGTGAATGAAACTAGTTTTTCTCGTCCCGGTCTTATATAATTTAATTCAGATAGTCCTATAATTCTCCATGAGCTTTATGAAAGACAATATAGTAATTATCAAGAAAATGAAGAAGTAGAAATTGATGAAGATGAAGAAGTAGATTTAGATGATACACCGGCTAGTCCCGCCCCAATAGTACTGAAGTTCCACCACAGGAGGACAATCCTCCGATTGGAACTAGTCGTCCTCCTATTATTCCAATTAGGAGCAAGACCAAGGTAGAACGTACTAAAAATCACATGTGTGGAAATTTTGTTATTTGAATGATGAAAAAACTTTTAGTATATGCAATATTTGTAAAAAACAATTTAAATATATATCCGGTGAGTGTGGAGGTTCAACGGGGGGATTAAAAAGACATTTGATTGACAAACATAAGAAAGAGTGGTTTGCATATTTATCTTCTCTTGATGTTAATGAAGATTCTAGCATTGGAGCATCGGTTAGAGGATCAAATATGGTTCAAGGTGAATTAAATACTTCGAATCCAAGTGGTCCTCTTACACATCGAACCTATAATAGGGATCGTGATCATGAAAATTAAAATGGTTGTTGTTTGTGGTTTACCATTTAGTTTTGGAGAACATCCGAATTTTATTGCATATATTCGTGAGACATATAATCCTAGTTTTATTGGTTTATCAAGAGGCATGGTAAAAAGAGATATTTTTGAATTTTAAGAAAAATATTATCAATATTTGCGTGCCTATTTTGAAATAATGGATTTGTAAAGTTGTTGTTACCACTGATATGAGTCGTAGTCCTAATGATTTTGATTATTTAACTGTTACTGCGCATTGAATTGATTATAATTGAAATTTACAAAAAAGAATTACTGGTTATAAAATTTGTCAACAGAAAAAAACTGGGATGTATATTGCTACTACTGTGTTGGATATTTTAGATTTTTTCGATTTTTGCGATAAAGTCATTAGTATTACTTTAGATAATGCTTCTGCTAATTTAAATGCTATTAATATGCTAGAACCTAGACTTTGTCCAATTTGTAAATATGCTTTCCATGATAGATGTGTTGCACATATATTAAATTTGGTTGTTAGTGATGGTGTGAAATTATTTGAAAATAGTTGTGATAAAATTGATAATGCTTGTTTTTTTATTTTTAATATGAATAGTAGTAGTAGACTTAATCGATTTCAAGAGCTTTGTAATGCATGTCAACATCCATTTAGGAAAGTTGCAAAGCATGTAAAAACTAGATGGAATTCCTTTTATGATATGCTTGAAGTTGCTTATGCATATAGAGTATCTATTACGATGCAATTTAATTCTCATAATGTTTTTTCTGATTCAAAACTTAATGATAGTGATTGGGAAGAAGTAAATGAACTTAAAATATTTTTGAAATCATTTTATGATGCTACTAATTTTTTTTCTAGAATGTATTATCCTACTTTTTCTGAAATTTTAATACATGTATGTGAGATTTCATCTCTCTTTGCTGAATATAAAACAAATGAACTATTTGCAAATCCTATTGAAGTTATGATTTCAAAATTTAAGAAATATGTTTTTCCTATCCCTCAAATTTATTTAACTGCAATTCTTTTCAACCATGAATATAAAGAATATGGTGCAAAAGCTTTAGTTGAATGCATTTATCAAAATTTAGATATTCAACCAGATGAAGAATCTGATTTGGTAACATGTCAAAATAGTATAAAATTACTTGCTAAAGAAATATATGATAAATATTGTTCCTTAGACAATGTTGAAAATCCTCAAATGTCTATGCCTCAAGTAGGTGTCCATGGTAGAATGAAACATAAACTTGGTCTTGATTCTTCTAATAAATGTGAATTTGTTAAATATCTTGAACATGGTTCAGATAATATTACAAACGAGGAAGGTATACCACAACTTCTGAACAAGTGGAGTGCTCGTGGAACTCAATTTCCAAAACTTAGTAGGATGGTGAAGGACGTGCTTGCAATTCAAGGATCATCAGTAGCTTCGGAGGCAGCTTTCAGCGTGGCAAGATTTCAAATTGGAGACTACAAATATTCGTTAGCAGAAGATCGTTTGGAGATATCGGTGTTGTTTAGAGATTGGATAAATGTTGAGCGGAGATATCTAGGACTTCCAAAGTTAAGTAGTCAATATGAACTTTTCATAGATTCACCCATTGGATATGATAGTGATGACGACATGGAACTTCAAAATCGTCAACGAGCTTTACCAAGACCAGTAGTTGATAACAGTCAATCTATAGCTGAGTTAGAGAAAGGCTTTGTAGGACGATACAACTATTAGTATTACATTCGAGGCTTAGTTGAAACAGAACCCTTCCTAGAAGATGACTGCGTAAATTAGGAACTCTACTAATAGTTGTAAATTGTAATACAAATTTGAATAAATTGAATTGATATCTTCTTTAATTTGTGTCTTTGTTATATACTTTTATTTTTATTTAATTTTTTAAAATTACAAACTTAAGTTATTTAAATTACAAGTTATAAGTATAACTTATAACATATTAATAAGTAATAACTTATAAACTTCAAAAGATTCAAATTTAAATCTTGAAAACTTAAGCTCAATTTCTTTTTAAAAAAACTTTATTAAACTTAACTTACAAACTTAATAAGTAAAAGTTAAATTTAGAAAAATAAAAAAACATTCATATTTTCGTGATTCAAAATAACTAATTTTTTTTTGAAATATGTGTCGTCCTGTCCCGGTCCGTTTCGGTTTCGGCACGGTTCTATTCCGGTCCGATCCGATACCATCTCAGTATATAGTGGAACGAGACGAAACCGAATATTCATCTGGTAATCCCGATACCGGTCAATCTGTCCCGTTACCGATTCGTTCTGGTCTGGTGCCCAAACTCACAAAATCATGTGCATGCCATTTTTTTTTGTTAAGGATTAAAAAGAAAAAATAAAATGGTCCCACAATTTTTTTTTAAAAAAGAACGTGTGAACCTTTTCTTTTTTTTGTCCTTTTCTTTAAGGATTAAGGAGGAAAAAATGGTCCACTATTAAAATTAAAAAAGAAAAGAAAAGGGAGTTACTTTTTGCCCTTTTCTATTAAGGATTAAAAAAAATGGTTTCATTTTTAAAAATAAAATACTTGTACCCTTTTCTTTGGAATCATAAAGTACGATTTTTTTTTACTCAAAATAGACAATGAATTGGTAGTATTTTTTTCAGTTAATAAAATATTTATTTTTTATTTACTTTAACATAAGATTTTTCAAGTGGTCAAATCAGATTGTGGTTGACTTTCAATTTTTTTTAAAGGCCATGAGTTATCTTCTTTACTTAATGAAGAATAGTGACCACTTGTTTTGACTAGATTAAATTTTAATTATGTGTATTAAAATTGGTTTTGATAAATTCACTTAGTCCTTATGTTCCTTATACGATTCCTTGTCTCCTACGAGAAATTTGTGACATATGTTGTCACATTAAATAGTATTAACCATGTTTCCGTTTTTATTCTCATTTCAGATATGACTGAACGGGAACATGCTCAAAATACTCCAAGTGGGAGTTCTCAAAGTAGAGCAAAGGTACAAGGTAGAAGAGCAAGTCGCCGTAAGACACATTTTCGAGGGCGTGAAATAATACAAATTGATGTCCCAAGGGTGACTAAAAATCTATCAAGGAATCAAATGGCCATTTGAAGGGAGAAGAGAATTTTTTTAAAGAGTTTAAGTCTTTGAAGATGTCCCCTAATATTTCAGCACGTGATTTTATTCACCTCTTTGAAATAAAATGGGCTAAACGGGTTGATTATAAGGAGATTTCATATTGGAGAACCTTAGCTTATTTAACAGACGCTCTGTGAACCTTGGGGAAGTAGATTGACTAGTGTTTATCATGACATTTGGCCCAGTCAGCCTTTTAGGAGGTATATTTGTTGTCTTGAAGACTTGTGGGAGGATTTTAGTCTTTAAAAAGATTAGTAATTTGTTATTGCTTATTTATTTTTCAACATATGAACTATGTAGTTTTTTTTTTGGGAAAAGAGTCTGAAAAACCTCCAACTTTGGCCGAAATTGCTGATACGATACCAAACTTTATGGAGGACCTTTTACCCCCTGCACTATTTAATAGTATATTTTAAAGGTATATATGTGCCCGCATGGACACATTACTATTTATAATTATGATGTCCACGTGGACACATATATACCTTTAAAATACACTATTAAATAGTGTAGGGGGGTAAAAGGTCCTTTCCACAGTTCGGTATTGTAATAGCAATTTCGACCAAAGTTCGGATATATTTCAAACCTTTTTCCCTTCTTTTAAAAATAATAATAATTATGTTATTAGACTTAAATATTCTTGTTTTTAAAGTCTTTTACTATATTAGGATACATATTAAGAAATTATATTTGAATATTGGTTAAATGTTTAGTTTGTAGATGATGATTGGATGCATACATGTCTTTTCGATTTTACATTAAGTATGAAATCTTTATGAGAATTGATTTGCTTAAATGTGTATGTCGTAGGCATAATTAATTAAAAAAATTTGCCTTATTATATCTCAATAACTGACATGACATCAAAAAGTATCATTGCCGACTTAAACAAATGTGAAAAACTTAGCAGTGACAGTTACGACATCTGGAGTCATAAAATATGGTATGTACTGGAAGAGAAAAATGCTCTGAAAGGTATAAATCATGTTTTGAATCAACCAGAAGAGGGTAATTCTGCACAACACAAAAGCGATCTTGAAGCTTACAGAGCTTGAAAAAAAACTAATTCCATTGCACGTGGAATAATAGTTAGTTTTGTGGTTGATGACCTCATACATGAATGTGAGGAATTCCCAACTGCTCATTCTATGTGGGCACATCTGCGAGGAACGTATGGGGTACGTCTGTAACCCGCCTACGATAGTTGACTATCAAGTTTGATACTTACAAAAAGTGTCATGATCTGAATATCAAACAACACCTAAGGGTGATGTCAAACATGATAGCTCAACTCAAGAGTATTGGCCATTTTCTTTCAGATGAGCAACAAGTTCAGGCAGTGATTCAGTCTCTTCCCAATAATTGGGAATATTTGAAGGTTAACTTGATCCATAATGATAGCATCAAAACTTTTTCTGATGTTACCCGTCATGTTGAATTTGAATATGAGCGATTTGGTGCTGCTAAAGCTGCTTCTAATGCCTTTGTGGCAGAGTCAATTGGTACAAAATCTTCAGGTTTCAAGTGCAAGAAGACTTGAAAAAGAAATGGGAAAGACAAAGAGATTGGAGAAGGACTCTCTAAGAAAAAGAAGAAGCCATATTCCAAGAAAGGAAAATGATTTTTCAAAAAGAGAGACGAGTAAAATGAAGTGCTACAATTGCCAAGTATTGGGGCATTTTGCTCGTGCATGTACCGAGCCTAAAAAGGTAGCATTTCTAAACGCATCTCTAAGTGCTACATATGTTTCTAGCACTTCTTTACTAACTGAATCTTATCCTATGTGGATTGTAGACTTAGGATCCAACGACCACGTTAGTCGAGATAGAGAGGCATTTGTGGTGTTTCGTCGAGTTTCATCTAAATCAAGGTGGATCTACGTAGGAAATAATGATAGGCTGGAAGTCAAAGGTATATGCATTTGCAAAGTGGACTTGCGTGGTGGCCGTTCCTTGATGTTGCATGACGTCCTATATGCTCCAAAGATTCGACGAAACTTAGTATCTGTGTCTATTCTTTTAGACGTTGGTTTTGATTTATTTTTTAGTCGTAATGGTGTTAGAATAATTCTAGATAATGTTTTATATGGTTTTTGTAAAACCCCAGAAATTTTTTGAGCTAAAACCCGAACCTTTCTTCGTAGTGAGTGAGATTTTTGCAAGGAATTAAAAATTTCTTAAGTGTTAAGGTCATTAGATGTAGCACCTTGAGTTCCAAAAAGAATTAAATTGGAAATAGCAAAATCTGAAATTTTGCAAGTTAAGCTAAGTATGAGTTTTGGGTCGACTTCAAACGACCATAACTCATAGCTCAGGATGATTTAGGTGTACTACCATATACCGTAGGGAATATCTTTGAATTGTCTTTCCAACGCCGCTGAGTTTGCTAAGTTTTGAGGTTGGATGAGTGAGATATGACCTTTTGAAGTTACGTTGCCCAGTTAAGAAAAGTCAAAACCGGAAATAGTATGGGATATCTTGGTCTTTTCCTTATTCAAACAGATTGTATTCTTTTTTAGTAATATTTTAGAGGTTTAATCTGATTAGGTTCAGTTTTATAGTCCTAGTTTATGCCTAGGGTTTTAGTTGAGAGTTCAAGAAGAGAAAAGAGGAGAGGATCAAAGCGTTCGTCGAGAGTCTTGCGTTTTGTTGCGGATTTTCGCCATGGGTTAATCCCTAAGAGGTATGTAAATTGTAAGCTTCCATAGTGTTGGGTTCTTTCACCCACATGCCAATCATGATTTATTCAGCGTAATTTCATTCTTGAAATTTAAGGATTTAAGTTCTTGATGAGTTCTTGAAGTTTCATTAAGTTTTGATGTAAGATTCTACTTGTGTCAACTTCAAATAACCATATCTCTTAGAATATAAAGAGTTATGTGAGCCATAACCTATCAAATTAAAGGTATTTGAATCTACTTTCCAACGCCACCAATTTTGCGTCAATCCAATTTATGAGTAAAAAGTTATGACTATTTTAGTAACCTATACAGTGCTGTTACGAATTAGCCGACTGGAAAATATTAAAAAGAGTCATTTTTGTCTTTTTAACTCCAAGAAAACTATAAACGAATTTCTTGACTAATAAAGGCTCAAAACAATCAGATTTTCATCTTCACTAATGAAAATCATAATTCTTGGCTATAGAGATTTCAAGAAACTAATTCAAGAATCTCAAGAAAGGTTTTCTTGATTGTTTACCTTCAAGCTAGGGTTTCAAGGCTTCTAATCTTCTTCAAGATATTTCAAGATTCTTAAAAATTCTTAAAGAATCTTATTCTCCTAGGTATGTAAGGCTATCATAGTATTGGACTAGTTCGTCCTCACGCCCTACATCTACTTTCAAATCAGTAAAAGAGAAATCTAGGATTCTACCCCTAGATTTGAGTATTCTTGAGATAAGTTGATTTTGAGTTCCTGAGTTCATGTTTCTTTTAAAAGTTCTATTCCTAATTATCGAATA
>NW_006239167.1:445062-445243 GCF_000226075.1 Solanum tuberosum
TATTTTCGGAGTAGTATTGAGCACCGATATGGGGGAGAGTTCAGACAACTCTCATCCCCTATAAACCATGTAGCCATCATGGGTAGAAAAGGGTCATATATTTTAGATGAACCCTTTTCACGTAGACTAGTGGATCCATTAGTAGTTCAGGTCCTATACCTTTGGCCGGGTATAGGATGTG
>NW_006239167.1:445722-445885 GCF_000226075.1 Solanum tuberosum
TAGAATTCCCCTTACATGCTCGTACATTCCACGTACTGAGCCATTTGGCCTGCATCTTCTCATGATACAGACATAGGTATTCATGATCATCAACATGAGATTCGTTAATACATCCGAGAGTTCGAGTTAGCTATGGTGAGCCTCTTTGCTTCCGGAGGATTTC
>NW_006239167.1:445895-460719 GCF_000226075.1 Solanum tuberosum
TCCGGAGGATTTCATTTACCTTTCAGTTATATTAGTTGTTAGGATGTCGTGGGTCTTGTCCCGACTTCTATCTTTATCAGCTAGAGGCTTCATAGATAGTCAGTATAGTTGAGAAGTCTGTATCATTTATTTTATTAAATGTTTTAAAGACTAAAGTTGCCTTTTTATGGCGAGTTGTAGATATTTTATTATACAGAGTTTTCTTTGGACTTAAAGTTTGTATCTAAGTTTTATGAACTTTTATTTCAGTTTTTAAGCTTTGTATGCTTGAATCAGTTTTCCTCTTGTAGTCAGCCAGGATGAGGGTTCGCTTGGGGACCAGCAATGGTTTTCGAGTGCCGGCCACGTCCAGGGTGTAGGCTCAGGTCGTGACAGTTTTGGACTACGTTATGATCATTTTATCATTTTAGATTGTAATCCTTTGACTTATGACTATTATGTTGACCATTGTGTAATGGCATGTTATTCAAGTAATAATGATATTGATGTTATTACATGGCATGCAAGATTAGGTCACATAGGCAAGATCGAATGAATAAGTTGGCAAAGGAAGGGCATTTAGGTTCTATCACCAAAATTGATATGCCAACTTGTGAAAATTGTCTTGCTGGAAAGATTACGCGTAAACCATTTGGGAAGGCTAAGAGAGTTGAGTTCCCACTTCAATTAATTCATTCTGATATTTATGGTCCAAAGAATGTAAGGGTAAGGTCTGGTGCTACATACTTCATTACATTTATTGATTCTTTCACACGCTTTGGTTATGTCTATTTAATTTCTCATAAATTTGAAGCACTTGAGTGCTTTAAAACATATATGAATGAAGTTGAAAATCAATTAGATAAAAACATAAAAGCTTTAAGAACCGATGAGGACGTGAATATTTGTCAAAACAATTTGAAGAATTATGTAATGAAAATGGTATTATCAGACAGTTAACTACTCTTTATACACCTCAACAAAATGGTGTAGCTGAAAGAAGGAATAGAAATTGTTGGACATGACAATATCAATGATGTGCGCGCATACAAATTTGTCTATCTCTTTCTGGGGAGAGGCATTATTGACTGCGGCTTACATATTGAACAACGTGCCTTCTAAATTAGTGTCTTCCACTCCTTATGAACTTTGAACTGGTCATAAAACAAACCCGAATGATCTACGACAGTGGGGCTATGCAACATATATTAAAGATCATTTTGGTGAGTTTGGTAAACTAAGTCCAAAAGGAAAGAAATGTATATTTATAAGGTATTCTGAACACTCCAAAGGGTATGTGTTCATTGATGAACTATAAGATGGAAGTATTTCTGAAATTGTATCACGAGATATTAGATTTTTGGAAAACGACTTTCCCAAAAATGGTGAAATAGATGAAGTTGAGCCTCTCTACAAAATGTTGAATTTAGAAGACTAGGTAATAGTGTCAGACATACTTGATAATTCAATGGATCAAGAAATGATTCCTGGTCTAAGTGGAAGTTACCCAAAATCCGAAAGAGGAATCTGAACTTCAAATACGTAAGAGTACAAGAAAAGGTATACCTAAACGATCTTATGAGATTGAGGATTATGTTTTCTTGGTATCTCCTACAGAATTGGATGAACCTAATTCTGTAAATGAGGCCTTATCGAGCCCTAAAAGGAATGAATGGTTAAAAGCGATGAAAGAAGAATTAGAGTCCATGAAAATCAACAAAGTCTGGGATCTAGTTGACCTTCCTAAGGAACGTAAAGCTATTGGGAATAAATGGATTCTCAAAGTTAAACGCAAATCGGATGGGTCGATAGAAAGACACAAATCACGATTAGTGGCGAAAGGTTTTACTCAAGAAGTTGGAATAGACTATGAGGAAACTTTTTCACTAGTTGTGAAGTTTACCTCCATATGATTACTTTTAGCTATTGTTGCACGTTAGATCTAGAATTACATCAAATGGATGTGAAGACCGATTTTTCAATGGAGAATTAAATGCGGAAATCTACATGGAACAACCAGTAGGTTTCGTTGCCAAAGGCCAAGAAAAGAAAGTTTGTAAATTGAAAAGATCAATTTATGGTCTAAAGAAATCTTCAAAGCAGTGGTACCTGAGATTTCATAAGGAGGTGATGTCATTTGATTTCACCATGATCAATGAAGACCATTGCATCTATGTGAAAAAATTCAATGGAAATTTTGTAATTCTTTTTCTTTACATAAATGATATTTTATTAGCTGGAAATAATTTGGAGTATGTGAAGACTGTCAAGTCATGGATTTCAAAATCATTTGATAGGAAAGATATGGGTGAAACAGACTATATATTGGGTGTTAAGATCCAAAGAGACCGTTCCAAGAAATTTTTGAGTTTATCTCAAGAAACTTATATAAAGAAAATATTGAAACGCAAGGGGTGAAACTTTAAGCCTTGAAATGTGTCCAAAGATTGAAAAAGTAAAGAAAGATATGTCTCGAGTTCCTTATTCTAGTGCGGTCGGGAGTTTGATGTATGCTATAATGTGTACTCGTCTAGACATTTGTTATGCCGTGAGTCTAGTTAGCAGGTATCAATCCAATCCTGGAAGAGATCATTGGAAAGCAGTAAAGAGAATATTTCAATACCTGAAGGGAACTACAGATCATACACTGTGTTATAGTGGATCTGATTTATTCATAAGAGGTTATACTGATGCTGATTGGGCTGGTGACCGGGATGATAGAAAATCAACATCCGATTATGCTTTCTTACTAAATGATGGTGCTATTTCGTGGAAAAGTAAGAAGCAAACTTGCACAACTCTTTCAACCATGAAATCTGAATTTGTGGCTTGTGCGTCTGCAGTACAAGAAGCTGTTTGGTTAAAGAGATTCTTTGAGCATTTGAGTACTGCATAGAATTCTAAGGGTTCCGTGATTCTATATTGTGATAGTCAAGCGGCTATCGCGTACACGAAGGATCCTAAGTATCACGGCAAGACCAAACACATTGACATCAAGTATAACTTTGTGAGAGATGTAGTGACAAGTAGAGAAATAACTCTGCAATACATTCCTACACGTGAAATAATAGTTGATCCTTTTACGAAGGCCATCTCTAGAGACTTGTTTGAAAAACATGTTAAGGCTCTAGGTTTGCGTAGAATTTGATGATATTTCAGTATTGTAAAATAGCTTGATTGTTATAATATTCTCTCCTATATAATGGTATTGAATTTATGTTCAAGTGTAGAATGGATGTGATATTTTGTAAGAAATAAAGTGTGTCGAACAAGTCGCGTGATTGACTCTCTCACACGAGGAATCACCTCTTACGTCGAGAAACGTGAAGAGAGGAGTTTCATCACCATATTATGACTTGTTTTATGATCCAGACAAATGTTTCTCTAAGAAAATGAATTTAAGTATCACTGAAGAGAGAAAGTAGGGCTAAACACTTAAAGGTGTTTAGACCAAGGACTGTACGATGTTGGATAATCGGAAGAATGAGACACATACACCAGTATAAGGTGAAAAAATCGTAGCACGTGTTTCATACCATGTGTGTCAAGCGATCAATGGATCAATGAAAGAATATTCCCTGCTTCTTCATTGTGTGAGACCCATAAAAGTTAAAATGACTTTTCAATGAAATACCCTTTGACCTTTTGTTGTTTCTTGAAGTTTCAATCGATGTTGTTGCTTTAGCATGTTACTAATAGTCATGAATAATTCGGCAATGCAGTGTATGTCTAGGAAAACAGTTGAATAGAAGTAGATAGATTTGAGTAGAAAGTAAAGACAATGAAATGAATAATAAACTTATATTTACAACCCGACTATTGCACTAACCATATTGGTATTGAGTGTGATTGTGTGTATAAAGTTAAACATGAACTCAAGTTAACCTTCTTTTTTAAAAGGATGAGGGATCGAATGAATAACTACTGAAGTAGTTTATGAAGTCTGGGGTATTGTGAGAAATAATATTCTTATTTAGTAGTGAATTCCTTCCACATATGATTGAATTCCTATGTGGGGCTTGTGAAACCTTAAATGTAAGCTCTTAAATGCTCACATGTCGCACGAACTATTTGTCGTATGAATTGTGTGTTTAGTTGATGTTGTGTTGGCATGGGTCTCGTCCACCATGTGCGAAGTGGGAGATGTAAGTTTTTTTGGGTCGCGGGTTGCCCAACTGGACCGACTCGGTTCGATTTGACCCGACCTGACCCAATATATTTTTTTTTGAAACAAAAGATAAACTACAAATTTTTTTAAAAAGGGAACAGTTACAAAGTAACTGCTCCAACGAAAAGAAACTCCTTGTTTCATGGCTTTATCTAACGCTTCTCTGTGAAAAAGGAGAGAGTAAGAAAAAGTGAACAGAGAAAATAAGACTGAAAAATAAGAAAATAGTGTCTTTCTTCAGAAAAAAATCAACAAACAAAATTGACATTTAGTTTGTGAAACGTAGGCTTTGTTTTCTAGTGATTCAAAGTGTGACTGCGGAGCAATTCGTTTTTGGTAGCAAATCAAGGACATCCGCTGCAAGTATAAGGTACACAACTCGTTGGTTTTGCTCAATATATCTTACAGTCACGCACATGTTGTATCTTTCTTCTTTTACATTTGTTGTTTCGGAAAGTTTCTCTTAATTTTCTTGGGAAAATAGCAGATTCATTCTGTGGTAAAATCATATGTTCAGAAACTCGCTCCTACGAACAATAAAGGTATACCTTGTGTCTTTGCTTTGTTCATTTTGTGTGTTAGGTTTTCCCCTTTCAGCCAAAAGTACTAACTTTTCTATATATGGGCACTATTTTAATATTTTTTTTCTCTCAACACGAATTTTCATTTATTCATCATCTTTTTCCCTTTATTTTTAAGTTTTACTTTAAAGTGCACTAGACATTTTTGGAATTAAATTAATTCAAGGTTAACCAACAAAGAAAAAGGCCTAATTAAGAGATTATCCAAAAAATAAGTTAAGAAGCCCAAAAGGGAATAACAACGGGTAGTGTAAGGATAGATAAAAAAGAAATCAAAATTGGCTTAAAAAAGAAATGTTTTAATCACATTCTATAGTTTACATTTCATTTCACTTTGTATACATACGTGACAAGTTTTAAATATCTACACAAATATGGAATATTCAAAATACTCACTACAGTGACACATAAATAATAAAATCGACTCACTAACAATTCTCTACTTAACAATACAATCACATTCAATGAAATATTTAAGCCCTTTTTTATTTGTCGAGAGTCAATTTTAGAACCTATGTATCATAAAATAAAATATATCTACATTTTATGCACAACATTTTTTAAAGATTTATCTAACCTTGTCTTGGTATATCTAGATTAAGCACCTAGCTTATTAAGGCGTTTGAGTTACCCTACCCTTTTTTTTTCTAAAAGATCAAAAGAAAAAAAAAAACTACGACTTACGATTCAAATGACTCTCTCAAAAATAAAAATCAATGATTGTACTAACAAAATAGCTGTTCACACGATATAATATTACTAACTACTTAATAAATTGCTAAGGTCAATTACCATTACAGATAAAAATATTAGTAGAACTCAACTCCAAATATGAAATGCAAGAAACAAATCAAAATAAACTCCACGTATGGCCTCATGATTCGCTAACATGTTGAATTTGTATTTTGACCAATAAAACAATACGAAATCTGGACGCACACTTTCTTCTTCTTATGTTATGTGGGGTTAAGGGATTGCCGTTAACAATACGAAAATAGATATATGTTTGTCAAGCCATAATCATTTGTGTAGTAGTTTTCTACACATAGCTACCTAAATTTTGAATTATAAAACTCCCAAATTCACATAGCATTGAGATTGTACAATTAAAAACGATCGATTGCCGTGAACAATGGGAAAGTAGTACCCCCACTTATATATATTTCGATTGTGTCCTTTTCTAGTCTGTCATTTCACTTCATAAAATTAAAAAAAAAATTGAAATTAGTTACCAACTTCATCTTGTAACAAACATAATTTTTTTGTAATCCATTGCTAAATCGAAATAACTGTATATTTTATTATTTAGCTACGGATTTTAGTAGTGTTAACTGCTTTAATTAGCCTTCAATTCTCTCTGCATAAAGCTCAGTGCTAGACAACTTGTCACAAGGGTTTTAAGAGCTGTTTATTGTAATGTTATATGCCTTGCCGCACTTATTAAATATATCAGTACAAGATAACATAGAATTAATTATGAAATTTATCGACAATTTCTAGTTAATATATCGTTAAATTGCTCATATCACTAGAACAGGTGAGGAAGGCCTCCAATCACTGTACTGGCAGTTCAAGATGAACTCCTTCCATGCCAACAATAATAGTACTAAACTTTCAAAAGAAGAGAGATGAGATCAAGCTTTGAAGTTGGTAGCTGAAAGAAAGTTGTTCGTGAAGGTTAGGCTAGAGCATAAGGAAGGAAGCTCACTCAGAAGCAAATTTTGACTACTATTTAAAGGTACTGAAGCTCAATGGCATTGATCACACCTACGGCCAGAAGAAAGAAAATATCTAGCCCCCCAGTCCCTCCATTGACTGACTGGCTTAGAGGGCATTCTGCACAATGACCAGTGCTATTCGCGCATTTGTCAGTAGAGGGTTCAGATAAAGTAAGTAGCTCGCAAAGAGGGAGTTCTCTTGCTGGACTACGCTTTTCCTCACCTTATCACATGTCATCAAGCCTCCTACCCTGGATTCACTACAAGAAAAATGGCTATTAAGGAAGGGAAAAATGGTCCCTAAAGGTCTGTTTCTGGTCCAATCGAGACCAGAAAAATCTGGTCGCCACCCTTCTCTATTGGCTTCTTCGCTAAAAGTCAACAACGACGAGATTTGAGAACTGGTCCCTAAATACTATTAGGGACCTGAATAAATTTGATCTGTAAAATACTTTTAGGGACTAAATTTCTGGTCGCTATTTCATGATCTGTAGCATTGTAAGGAGTTATTTATGGTCCCGTGGTATTCATTAGGGACCAATTTTATGGTCCTTAAATTTTGCATTTGACAACAGAATCTGGTCACTAAAAGTGATTGATGGGACTATCAATTTAGTACTAATATTTTTCACTCCTAAAACTCTACAATGATATAAAGTTTCTAACAGAAAATCAAACACATCTGATTAATTTTGAATTAAATCCATCAGCAGAACTATATTAGACAATATAAATATTATATTGTTTACACAACCCTTTCAAGAAATCTAGCATCTAACGTTAAAGATATAAATTATTCACCTAACACTAAAACATTAGAAGAAACATGAAAACTTGTATCTTGACTTGCTCAATTAAACACTTCAATACCTGCAAAGGATTCATGATACATTAATTTAGTAGAAAATTATTTTTGTAATTTTATAAGTAACACTAATTTAAACACTCACCACACTTATCTTTGAGTATCACTATATCAGCTCCATGCTTAACATGAGAAGTTTAAATAAACTTTCATAATCAATGTACTGAATATATAGCTGCAGACGAAGATCCTTATTTAAAGCAGTTTTCTCGATCACATATATGACAAATTAACCAATTAAAAAGATAAACGTATTCCAATCAGATTTACACTACGAGAGCAATTAAGTCTATTAAAAAAAACTCAATGAGTTGTCAGACAAAGAGTTGATAAAAGAGATAAGATACGTGTTTATAAATTGAACAAGTCATTGATCAAACTATACTGCCAACTGTATCACATCAAAACAAACTAGACTATAGAACATTTTTATCTACTCCAACTAAAATTGAATTCAAATACAAAAGGGAAAAAAAGCCTTGTTGGTATCAAACATGAAGCCATGTTTAACACACTCACACACGTATCAAGTGTACTTGACTTTTATCAATATCAAAGAGTAAAATGTAGCGCAACAAAAGAAACCACGGGACGATAAAACTGAAATAGCAAATTTTCTTGATTATTTAAGTAGGTTAGTTTCTATAAAATGGATGCATGATTACCTAAAGATATTTCGGGTTGCAGTTGTTTCATATTGCGGCACAGAGAGATTATATTTCTTAGTTGTGTCTTTGTAAGGCTCGTGTATCAAAAATCTTATTATGCAACAGAAAGATTAAACAATACAGAGAACTAAAGAATGAAATACAAGATGAAAAAGATATTAACACAATCAATCTCATCATTGCTAACTTAACTTGTTAAACTAAAAATTGAAAGTACAATTTTAAACAATCTGATACCTCCCCACACATAAATTCATAAAGGGAAAAAGCTAACACACTAGTCTTATACATACAATGCAAGATTGTCAGTTGTATCCGAGTTGTCTACCTCTCATTTTTGAATCTGAGAAAGACACTGAATATTTTGTATTTTTTTTTTTATGAAAATGAATTTAACTCAACTACTGATTTATACTATATCGACTCAACTTTATCAAATTCTTCATTCTCTTTTAATGCAAACCATTTTTAAATATATTCCATAGAGTTACATGAATATCCTCTTCATATTATCAAACTAATGTTCAAGTAACAACATATACTTTTTACAATCATCAAGTAATTAGATACATCTTGGAGCATGACAATAAGTTTGTACTCAATAAAAAATATTTAATGAATCAACAAGTTACTAAAGCACAAACTCAAGGTATGTGATAGTGACTAAACTCACCTAAGAAGAGATTTCTTCATTTACCGCTTCGAGAAGGAAAGAATAATGAATCAACAGTTTTGAAAGCTAGATATTGAGCAAATTACACAAATGAAAGAAAAAGACAATTAGCATTTAATCAGTAAGTAAGCCCGCAAATTACATGGCACTGTCATGTCAAATTCATCTATAAATTGCATAAAACTTTAGTCCCTGCTAGAAGTTTGAGTTGTAAATTACTTTACTGCTTTTTGATTCAAGTAGCATAATTTCTTTGCTCACACCAATTAAGCAGTTAACTAGAGATATTTTCATGCCTGTATCCTCTGCCTCTTTTTAAATCTAACCCTAGCTACCATTTTCATATCAAACCCATTACTCCTAATTTCAGCCCACACTCCAAAACTATCGGTATTAAGAAGAATCAATACAGAAGACTACCGTTCTCAACAGTTAAGGTTAAGCATGACGGAGAAAAGAAATTTTGTGTTCTAAACCCAAAACAAAAAAACCTGTTTAGATAGACGACTCTTCAGATCCAGTTTGTAAATGTCGTATCTCCAGCCACTTTCGAGTCTATGGCCTTTGAGAGAGAAATTTAGATTCTATGGTGTTTGAGTGAGAAACTTTGAAGAGTCAATCCCTAGGGATTTTAACTCGATGTTGAAGATGGGGTTTCATTTGGGGTTAAAAAAAGAAGAGGGTGTTAATTAATATAGTACACAATTTGTGCATTTCACTTTTACTTCCACTTAACATAGATTATTAGAGACGGGGCTTTTAACTTTTTAGCAACAACTAAATTAGAAAATAGAGACTAGAAGAAAAACAGGTCTCTCGCAAACATCTGACTGACTACAGGTCATTCTACTCAGTTCACTGCAAGTGACTATGGGCAGACTTCAAATGAAGGGAACAATCAGTTAAAACCTTGTCATCTATCAAAGGATCAATATCAACAATTGCTCCAGTTTCTAAACAAAGCTCCAGAACAAATTCAACTAATGTAGTAGGTAATGGTTCAGGTACAAGCACTTGTTTCAATTCTACTCCTTATTGGATTATTGGTACAGGTGCTACTAATCACATGGTGGCAGACCTGAGCTCTTTAACCAAATACACTATTTGCAAGGTTGATAAGCCAAAGAAAGTACATCTACCCAATGGGGATGTTTCCTTACTTGAGTTTATTGGCTACCTAACAATGATGTGGTCACTGGAGTTTTCCAAGTACCACAATTCCAATTTAACCTGTTATCAGTATCTAACTCACTAAGGAACTGCACTGTTCTGCTATTTTTTTCCCTAACTTCTGTATATTTCAGGATCTCTCATATGTAGGAGTGTGCATTCGGTTTTTCGGTTTGGTTTTGCACTATTCGGTTTGGATTTTTCGGTTTTGGTTTTGTAAAAGTATAACCCAATCCGATCCAAAATAAATTTGATTTGGTTTGGTTTTCCTCTATTCGATTTGGCTTTTTTCGGTTTGGTTATTCGGTTATGTCAATAATTAATAACATAACCAAAGTAATAATATTGAATCTCTTAAATATACTTTCTAATATAAATCATAAGTAAAACTTAAAACACAGTACTTATAAGTATACTTATTATAGATGTTCAAACATAAAATATAAATGTAATCATCATGAAAGGCAATAACCAAAAAAGGACAAAAGTGGTTAACTCCAACTTAATTCTAAACCTAAGCATTATATATATATATAAATTCGGCTTTTTCGGTTTTTATTTTTTAAAATCCGAAACCAAACCAAAAAACCAAACAAAGTAATTTATTAATCCGAAAAACCAAAATACCAATCTAAATAAAAATTCGGTTTGATTTGGTTTGGTTATTCAGTTTAATCCGAATAGTGCACACCCCTACTCACATGGGAAGGTGAAGATGATTGGTAAAGAAAATGGTGGTCTATACATACTGTCAAGCAATATAACTTCAAGAGATGTCAATATTGCAACTAGTTGTTCTATTCCATTACTAAGAGTAGATTCTAAACTAGATATAGACTTGTAGCATAAAAGATGTGGGCATGTATCTAGTTCAGTGTTAAAGAAAATGTTGTCATCAGATTTAAGTAGTATAACTGAGACTCTTAATAAATGTAATATTTGTCCTTGTGCTAAGCAAATAAGGATACCTTTCATAGTTAGCATCTCTAAAAGTTCTGCATGTTTTGATTTAGTTCACATAGATCTATGGGGTCCTTATAAAACCTCCACTCATGATGGAAACAAATATTTTCTTACTGTGGTAAATGACATGTCTAGATATACATGGATTTTTCTGTTAAAACTAAAATCTAATGTGAGTACCATTATTCATCAATTCCTAGTCCATGTTAAAGCACAATTTGATAAAACTATTAAGTGCATAAGAACTGATAATAGTACAGAATTCTTGAATAATGTATGTTCAACCATGTTTACTTCTTTAGGCATTATACATCAAACTTCATGTGCTTATACTCATCAGCAAAATGGTATTGCTAAAAGGAAACATAGGCATATTCTTGAGCTTACAAGAGCTACTAGATTTCAAGAAAACATTCCTATTAAATTTTGGGGTTTATGTGTTCAAGCTGCAATATATATTATAAACAAAATTCCTAGTCATGTTATTAATAACAAAACTCCTTTTACAAAGTTGTTTAGAAAGCAACCTACAGTGTCACATCTCATAGTGTTAGGCTGTTTGTGTTTTGCTAAAAGTATACAAGAACCTAATAAACTAAAGAGTAGGTCAAAAATGGTTGTTCATTTAGGCTATGCAACCATTCAAAAAGGTTACTTGTTATATGATCTAACTTCTCATGTTTTCTTTGTACATAGAGATGTGATATTCAAGGAAGACATATTTCCTTTCAAAACACAAGATCAACAATATACACCTCTGTTCAGATTCATTGGTTTAAACGATGGACAACCAACTTCTGTCACTAACTCATCACATCAATTGTCCATTGCTAATCAGGCTCAGAGAATAGGTTCATCTGAGGAGGTATCTGCATAAACCAACAATCTTGCACTAAATAGAGATTAGGTTCATGCACTTGGTCCATTGGTGATACGAGAAGAAAATAAGAGATCTACAAGGGGAAAGAAACTACCACTATGGATGAAAGCTTTTGTATCTCTCCATGCTAAACATAGTCCATATTTTTTGGACAAATACATGTCATATGACGAGGTAAACCATTCATATCAAACATATTTGTCTAAGATCCCTGTCAATACAGAACCTACAAACTACAAAGAAGTTGTTTATGATCCTAAGTGGGTTGAGGCAATGCAATCTAAGATTGATGCACTACAAAATAATCATACAGGGAAGTAGTTACTCTTCCAAAGGGAAAGGTGACTATAGGTTGCAAATGGATCTATAAGATCAAATATAAGAGCACACGGGAAATAGAGAGGTATAAGGCAAGACAAGTTGCAAAAGGTTATAGCCAAAAGAAATGTATTGATTATAAGGAGACATTCAGTCCAGTGGTGATGATCAAGGTTGTGAGAACAATACTAACTATTGCAGCTCCAAGACAATGGCACATTCATCAGATGGATGTGTTCAATACTTTCATACAAGGGGACCTACTTGATGAGATTTACATAGACCTTCCTCAGGGATTTAAGAGTTAGGGGGAGAATAAAGTGTGTAGACTCACTAAATCCCTCTATGGGCTAAAACAAGCACCAAGACAATGGAATGCAAAACTCTCTCAGGCATTACTGAAATTTGAGTTCAAACAAAGTGAATATGATCACTCTTTATTCATCAAGAAGACAACAATAGGCATGGTACTTGTTCTCATATATGTGGATGATATGTTGATCACTGGAAGTAATCTACTTCTAATTGAAGAAATAAAGGATCAGTTGAAGCAAGCTTTCAAAATGAAAGACTTGGGAGAGTTATGGTATTTCTTAGGTATTGAGTTTGCCAGATCAAAGCAAGGTATTCTAATGCATCAAAGAAAGTATACACTAGAATTAATTTCTGAAATTGGTCTAAGTGCAGCTAAATCAGCTGAAACTCCAATTGATACCAACTCAAAATTGACTACCAAACAATATGATGAAGAGACACAAATGACAGAAGATGATCCCTTAACTGATCAAGAAGATTATCAGAGGATAGTTGGCAAACTACTCTATTTAACCATAACAAGACCTGACATCTCCTATGGGGTTCAGACATTAAGTCAATTTCTACAACAGCCTAAGAAGTCACATATGACTGCAGCATTAAGGATTGTGAGATATGTGAAAAACCAACAAGGACAAGGCCTACTACTGTCCAGCTACTTAAAGAATACTATCACTGCTTATTGTGATGCAGACTGGGCCTCTTGCCCTCTAACAAGAAGGTCAATAACTGGTTACTTTGTGCAGTATTGAAGGTCTCTAGTTTCATGGAAGTCAAAGAAACAAACAACTATTTCTAGAAGTTCAGCTAAAGCTGAATACACGAGTATTGCAACCTCTATAACAGAAATTATATGGCTGAAAGGTTTAATGGAGGAACTCAGCATTGAAGTTTCACTACCTATCAACATACACACTGATATTAAAGTTGCTATGCAACTTGCAGCCAATCTAGTCTATCATGAGAGGACCAAACACATTGAGATTGATTGTCATTTTATAAGAGAAAAAATCACTCAAGGGTTAGTATCTGCAAAGTACATTCCTACTCAAGATCAACCAGCTGATCTGCTCACTAAAGGACTCATAAAAGTACAACTGCAACATCTCAGCTCCAAGCTAGGAGTTCTGAATATCTTCTCACTTCCCAGCTTGAGGGGGAGTGTTGAGAGTGACAAGGACAAGGCAATGTGAACCTGGTCCTTCGTATGTGTTCCCTAATCAGTGTTACTGTATAACTAACTTTCCATTAATTAGTTAGTTAGTTAGTTACAATTAGTTGTAAGTTGGTTAGAATAATTAAGTGTGATTAGCTATCACAACTACTATAAAGAGAAGATCTACAATGTAACTACACATTGATTGAATAACAAAATATTCTTCTCCTCATTCTTCTCTCTACTCCTCTTCTTCTTCGTCTTCTTCTTCTTCTTCACTGATTCATAAATAACTACACTCATGTCTCCGCTTATGGCTTTCATGGAACGCCCCTTTCTTTCTACTAGTTCTTACATAAGCAATTTGCAGGAAGTAAACGAACTCTTACCTTTCGAAATCCACTCCTGAAGTCACATCTTTCAGTATTGGGACTGAAGTAAAGTACTTGAGAGTTGCTATTTGCTGAATTTTTTTTAATCCTTGCTAATTCATAGCTGAATGAAATTAGTATAAGATTTTTGCTATTTAGCTAGAAAATTATCCGTCATTGATTCCATGTTTTCCCGTAGTGGTACCTTAAGATTTAATGTAAACAATTTCTTTAAAAATTAAATTATAATATGGTCTGAAGATTGAATTTTGTACGCTCATTTTTATAGTTGGCTTTCTTTTTTACTTGTTATAGCGCTTTGAGATTTTATCTCATTAAAGATATAAAACAAAAAATATAAAATTAATTTTTTTACATATAAATAATTTTTTTATTAAGGTCATGTGTTTAATTAAATGTCATATAACTATGCTGTTAAAATGAAAAAATAATTTTATGTTTGAAAATAATATTAGGCTCATGTTTGATTTAATAGATAGCCATTGAAGTTTATAAATTTTGAGCAATCTTCAATACGCTAATTTTTTTTCTCCATTGGCTGAATGAAGAGACAAAATTAAAACCATTTAAATTCGTTATAAGTGTTTTTTATTTTTTCGATTTTATAAAAGAGCTATTGCGTCCCTCTTTAGTGTTCCGTACGAGGAAACAGGGAGGGCACTATTAAAGAGACCAATAAATATTTCCAATAATATACTCCCTCACTTTATTTTTATTTGTCCATACTAGATTTTAGAGCTGTCAATATGGGCTAGCCCACCCCATCCGGGCTGACCCATACAGGCTTTGACATTTTACGGGTCAGGCCGGGCTAGCCCATTTTTGGTGTGGGCTAGAAAATGATCGGCCCAACCCACAAGTACGTGGGCTACAGGCTTGCCGGGCTAGCCCACTTTTTTTAAAATTATATATTTTTTATAATTATTAAAATAAATTATAAATTATAATTTAAAAATATTATCATAAATATCGACAAAA
>NW_006239167.1:460827-468423 GCF_000226075.1 Solanum tuberosum
GGGAAAATACATAAAATCCCCCTCAAACTTGTCACCAAAACTTACTTTAGTACTACAACTTTACGTGCATTTAAATACCCCCTTAAACTACTTGTAAGTGAATTTAATATCACCTTAGTGGCTGACGTGGCAAATTACAAAGTTTTAGGCGCGTATAAAGAAAAAATTAAAAAGAAAAACAAGTGGGTCCCACTTTTGTCATTGTTCAACTACCCCTGTTTCATATCTTCTTTCTCAAATTGTTTCATCTCTCTCTAAAATTCTTGATGGCAATTATGGGCCAACAAATTCAATGTTGCTCAATCATGAAGGACATCACCACCACCCCCTTTTTTCCTCGTTCATCACTGCTCCATAAGAGACTAGGTCTCATGAAATCACCCGATCTCGTCAAAAAATTTCACCACGCCGGCGACCTGAACAGAACGCCGGCCATACTCGTTTCCTCAGCTTTTTTTTTCATTTTATGTGTTCTCATTTTTCTGGCAACCAAGGTAAACGGTCTAAAAACCTTCAGATCTGTCAATTTTGAGCCTAATCTAACAAAAATTACTCTGACAATTGCCGTTGAAGCAGTTGCCGTTGAAGCTCTAGCAACTCCAGCTTCGATGATGATAATATATGTATCGCTTTGTTTCTCTGTTTGACACAATATTCGTCAAATTATTAGAAATGTTGTGTGTGTTAGTTTTCTATCCTAGGCTTGTAATGGAGAAGATGGAGGGATGAAGAAGACGAGTACACAGTGAAAATGAGAACAAAAATATATGGAAGAACAAAAAAAAATGAAAACTAAAAACAAAAAATGACATGGAAAAAGAAAAAAGAAATGAAAACTAATTTTTTTCACCCTATGACGTGTTGTCAACGTGTCACTGAGGTGGTGCTGATGTGGCGCGCGTGTATATCACCTCCGAACCATGAAATTGGTATTGTATATATAAGGTGTTATTTAATTCACCTGAAAGTTCTTTAAGGGGGTGTTTAAACACCCGTAAAGTTACAATGCTAAAGTGAGTTTTGTGGACAAGTTTGAGGGGGATTTGATGTATTTTCCCTTAAAAAAATCATGAAACTTATGGCGTATCTAACACATCATGAAATCTATGACGTATCCAACACTTCATGATCATCTTCATCAAGCATATCTGAATCAGCTTGTGGCAAGGTTGTCTTAACATCTTTATTTTCATCTGCAATTTATATGCGGTTTCAATTAGTTAAATATTAAATAGATTTTGAGTTTGGACTCTCTTTAATTTTAAATTTTAATATTATATTATATTTTTTATTTATTCATAATGTTAAAAATAATTTTTATTTTTACTTGTCACTTTTAACAATTCAAGAAAAAATTTAAAAAAATTCTCTTAGCATTAGTTATTTATTCTCCAAATCTTTTTGAAAACCTAATAAAACATTTGTTAATAGAGATAGTGTGGTAAAATAGTCATGGCAATAATTTATTTCTAATAAATGTGACAAGTAGAGATGAAAGGTGGGAGTACATATTTTTAATACAATGCTCAAATTAAGGGATGTAAGTAGGTATTAGAAGATAGTAATTTGAGAAATAAGTAATTAATGTTGAGAATAAAATAAATAATTTTTTTATATGTTAAAATAATAAATAAAAATAAACGGAGAGAGTACGTACACATTTATTTATCTAATTTTGGTTCGATATGAAGTTAGTTACAGAGTTTGAATTTCCATTAATTAATTCAAAATATGAAATAAACACACGAAGAATTCGAAAGAGGTTCATTATCTTACTCCCTCCGTCCACTATTGTTTGTCAGAGTAAGATCATGCACAACCTTAAGAAAAATTTAATATAAGGTGCAATTTGATTAATATAACCCTACTATCAATCATTATTAAAATGGTTTGTACTTTTTGAAAACCGTAAAAGTAACTTTTTTCATATTAAAGTAGTCTTGTAACTTTAAAATAGCTACTTTTTGAAACTAGTAGTTATGTAATTATTAAGGGCAAAATTGAAAAAAAGTGATTAATTGTTTCTTAATTATTTAAATTGACAATTAATTTTGGACATCTATTTTTAGTATACCTGACAAACAATAGTGGACAGAGAGAGTACTACATATGCATAACAATATGATTTCTACCATACATGAACAATCTAATTTTCTGCAAAAAGGGGGGTCTACATGGCTCCATCCCTACACGAAGTTTAAGGAAATCAAAAAAATTTGGGCTAACCCATCGGTGGCCACCTAAAGTTGGCATCAATTTTCACTTAGACACCTTAACTAGGCTTTGTTCATTTTAGACATCTCATGTCATCCTCAATTGTGTCATTTTGACACTTTTTCGACAATCTGCCAAATTTGTAAGGTGTGTGTAACACACTCGCTGATGACGTGTCAAAGTGACGAATTAAATAAAGACACGTGGCATATATAGAAAAAATAATTATTAAATGATGAATCTTGAGTAGGAAAAAAACTACCAATGACACTTTGACATGTGACATTTCTTTAACTAAATAATTAAAAAAAAAACCACTTTTAATAAAAAGAAAATTATATGCACACCACCCCAAATTGTCTTCTCTACTACCCACCCCCACCTCAAACCCCAACCCCTTTCTCTCACCCAGATTTTCTTCTCCACCCACCACCACCCCCGACCCTCCCTCACCCAAATGTGTCAAATGAAGAAGCTTTTTTTTTTGTTTGTTTTTATCACTTTGTGAATGTTGTGAGATAAGAACGTCTTTCTTCTAATAGAATGATGTTTGAATGCTTGATTTGGTGAATGTGGTAATACATTTGCTTGACCTTTTTGGGGGTTTTTTTTTTTTTTTCCTTTTTTTTTGGATTTCTGGGTCTATGCAAGTCAAAAATTGGTTCTTTGGTACATAAATATGGAGTCCCAAACTTTCTACTAAAAATTATATAGCTTATCTATTTGATTTGGACTTTTTTTGTGATTATGATGTGAGAAGGCATACAAATGGATTGGAACGCTAAAAATTGTTTGTTGTGAATGTAGGATTTGATAATTGAAAATATGATTTCTTGCCATTTTTGAGTGTGTTTTTTTCTTCTTGAAATTTATGTTGATTTTCTCAAATTATTTTGAGGAGGAAGAAGGACAACAAAATAAGTGAAAGTACTTAAGCATAAAATTTATGGGCGCTAGAATTCACTTTTTGTTTGTGGCATTGTCAAATTTATTTCACCATGGCAAGAGTTTAAGCTTGGAAAATGGTAGCCAAAAAATGGGGAAGAAGAAGAAGAAAAAAAATATTAAAATTTGGTAAAATAGAGGCTCTCACGCGCGTCCAGTGAGTGTAGCACACTTGCTATGCCATCTCAGCAGAAAGTGTTAAATTGACACAGCAAGACATGACATGAGGTGTCTAAAATGAACGAAGCTTAGTTAAGGTGTCCAAGTGAAAAATTAGTGCCAACTTTAGGTGGCCACCGATGGATTTGCCTAAAACTTTTTGAAATTTATAATCTAAAATTAAAAATATGTAGAACGTATCAAAAGATTCATTTAATCTTAAAATCTTATATATGCTAAGTGAAACATTAAAAATAATCAAAAAAGAAGGAGATTTCTTTTTATTATAAAAAAACAGTAACAAAAAATAGAAGTAAAGCAAATAAATTGAAACAAAAGGAAGAAATATATTTGCTATCATCATCGGTCATGTTCTATATATCATCTATAGCTAGCTAGATGCTATTTTCATTGTACTGAGTGCAGGAGTGTCAGTTATTATTTTAAAATCAATTTAATTGATCGAATATGTTCTTATTTGTAGTACTCCTTCCATTTCATATTAATTAAATTTTTGAGTGTTTCACATTCTTTAAGAAAAGTAGATTAAGATATAAATTGAGTATAATTTTCTATTTTTACCCTTATTAGTTATTGTCAAATTTATGATTAAAATAATCAAATATTAATTAATCACTAATTCCAATACTAACAAATGAAGGGTAAAATTGAAAGAACACTCTAAATGTAGTCTTGAAAACTGAACAATTGAGTTAATTTAAAAAATAAAAAATATCTCAACAATTCAATTAATATGGAATGGAGGGAGTAATAGATATCAATTTTTTTAAAATTCAACCCATATATATATAAAAAAAAAACAATAAGTATAAATTTTTTTATCTTGGACCTTGGTATTTAGGATAAATTTATTTTTAAAGGAGTACAATTTCAAATTCAAAATCTATACTCACAAGTAATAAATTTGTTGAGAATATAGACATCTCGATAGAATCAGACACCTAGTACATGAGCAATCCACATGAAAGCTACTGTGAATTTCAATTAAGTAATACCACTATTATTATTACACAAATAACAATCAAGAGAAAGTGTAATGTAACTATGTGATTTGATGTAAGGTAGGGTAGGTAAATATTAAGTAATTGATTTTTGATGGACTTCGTCTTAGAATTTTAATAGTTGGGTCCTTCAAAAGATACTTGTATATGCAGGTTGTTGTCACGACCCAACCCACCGGATCATATGGGCACCCACTCTAACATCTAAGTAGGAGAACCCTCATATCACAAACTTTAAACATGCGGAAAAATTTACGGAAACTGACATAAATGAAACATCATATAACATTTTTGTAAAAACAAGAGTTTAAAACAACTCAAGATTAACACTCGTAAGAAATAAACACCCCCAGGGATCTAGTCTAAACATGTACAAGAGCTAATAAGAGTACAAACTGGACAATATAACAAATGACACAGCTCCCACCATGTAGAAGGAAAAGTAGAAGCTGCTGGAAATTTCTTCATATTCACCAAATGAAACATCACCAATCTGCATCCAAACTATGTCAAAGAGACATAGCAAGAGTAGTATCAGTACAAAACACACGTACTGGTAGGCATCATCGGTCAACCCGACACCCACCACATAATATAAGAAATCAACTAATAAGAACATGCAACAAGACCACTCGCTTCTCCACCTTTACCCTTTCTCAAATACCTCAAAATTACACTAGTACTTTTACTACCAACTACCTTCTCCGTCAACCTACATACTAGGTTCTTGATCATAGCTTAACCATTCTAACTACAGAAAAATTCCCCAAATACAACTACAAACGTCCCAACTAACCGCTCACGTCACACCCTTACTACATTTTCATATTACCCAGAAATGGCCACATAGTACATTACATCAAGCTTCCTACTACTGTAACATCCTGGAAATCTAATGACCTAAGCTAGAGCCTAACATGTAGTCTAGTAGCCTAATAAAGTTTAAACGTAAGGTTAAAGTCCTAAAATAATTTTCCTAAATTAGTACTAGGGTTCTAATGCCTAAACGTCAAGGCACGACTCCCTAGGATCCCCCCAAGAGTCTATGAGGAGGACCCAAGGGGAGGTCCAAAAATCAGTCAAAAATAGCCTGAACCTCGTTTGGGCACCCACACTCCATGGGTGGAACCACGCCCCTTGGATGGGAGCTGTGGTTCGAGACTTAGTCTCCCCAAGGCTGGCCCCCAATTACCCCTCTCTAAACCAAACCACAGACAGCCAGGACGGTCCGTGGACCCATCCACGCTCCATGGTTTTGGGTCCGTGGATCATACCTAGGAAAACTGTCTAGGTTCGGTCTAAGTGGGGTTAGTTTGGTAAATTACTAATTAATTAAGTTAGGGTGGGGGGACGGTTATTATTAGATATTTTAAGTATATTAAAGTATTTTTAACTATTAAACAAGTCTTTTAATTCTCATAACTCACAAACTCAAACTCAACCAACTTCCCTCCCAAAAATATTCTTTCTACACTCCATTAAAGAACAAAGAAGAAGCTCAAGATTAGGTTTCAAGTTCCAAGGTTTTCACTCCAATTTTGTAGGAAAACATCAATTAAGGTATGGGGACTTTGATTCATGGAACAATTTTCTCCATGAAGCCCTTCAACTCCTGATTTCGAAATTGGTAACTTGTTAAAAAACTAGGGTTTTCATTCCAACCATGGGTTCTTCCTAAAAATGATTTTATTATGTTAATTGCAGTATATTATGGATGATTTGATGTTTAATGGTGATTTTCATTGTAAAAATTCCCCATGAACCCATGAACTACCCCATGACCTCAATTTCATGAATTGTGATGAGTGTATTGATGCAAAATGATTACTATGAATTGCATCTATGTTAATATAGTTATTGAATCTTGTTTTATTCATGCTTAAAGTAGTATTTCTAAGTATGATTGGGAGACATGGTTCATGACCCTTGAAAGGGGAAATTTCTAGGTTTTGTACATATTGTTGAAGGTGATGTGTGAATTTACGATTCACTTGAAAGGTAAAGATCCTATGACTATTGGGTATATTGAGGTATTGTTGAAAGGTTATCCTCCCCTTACCCTTACACATGTTCATGAATGATTTGTCTAGGATGATGATGATGTTGTTGTGCTGATTGAAAGACTATTTCTCATGAAAACACTATGAACGATAATGTGAAAGGTTTACTCACATGTTAATGATGATTCTAAGGTTGAAAGTTAGTTCTCACTTTATTGAGTCTATGAGCTATTTTATGAGTTGTATTTAATGAAGGGTAGACCACTCCTTCACACATGTAAATACAATTCAATGACTAATTATGTATAATTTGGGAGATAATGCTTAGTACCGAGTGGATATGGACAATGAGGTAAAGGCCCTTCCGCTAATGCAATAAGAAGGGTCATCCAAATTGAACTTATGAGATGGAAGCCCCTCCGCCAATGCAATAGGGCGGGTTTCTAGAAGCAATCTCCATATCCCATAACTATGTGCCAACATAGGACTTAGCTAGTGGATCCACCTAGAAGCTAACACGTTTACTCCTACCTTAGGCAAGTAGGACACCTTCTTTCGGTGTGCGGTTTCATGATACCGGATTCCATGTAGCTCACATGGTCTATGTCGGTTATGGCTATTCTTCCCTAAATGAAAGATAATGAATGAGACATGAGCTATACTATGACTTCTTGGTGAGTTTACTTAGTAGGAGTGAGGGGTATGGGACTTCACTTCCACATTGCACAAGTGGACTTAGTAGGATGTTGTGGGATGGTTCCTTTATATTGTGATGAGATACAAATACATACATGTGTGTTGAATGGTTAGTTGTTATGAATGATTTTTCTTATATTCAAAGTAATGTACATGACTATTCTCCTTATTGGTGACTAATAATTATAATGAGGTATAAAGATGATATACATGACCAAATGAGCTTCAAGGGGGGTACTTAGTAGGGTTGGTATTATGGAATGCCAACCATACGTTGCACAAGTGCTCCTTAGAGGTTGCTAAGGTGTTGATATTACCATGTATGAGTATAATTGTGATTATGAATTGTATTGTACATTGTGAATGCATGTTGGCTTCCAAACTTGATAAATGCATACTTTGCAACTAAAATGTCTATTTAGCATATTTAAATGTTTTTATGCATGTTTCCATACTTAGTACATATTTGTGCTAACCCCTTCTTTTTTTACATCTTAATGAGTGTAGGTTCCAGCTAGGTGACTTTCACTCTCCTTTTGAAGAAGACTTGGATTGCTTAT
>NW_006239167.1:468753-487692 GCF_000226075.1 Solanum tuberosum
ATTTCTTAGTTTCTATTGTACTTCTCATGTTGAAACTTTTATTGATGTAAAGGGCTAAGTCCCAAACTCTGTATTCCTATGTTTTAGATAGTGTATGAGACAAACTCTAGATTCCTATGATTTTCCTTTACGAAAAGTGAAGTTTGACTTATATTGTAAAAGTTTTAAATTTTCCGCATTATTTTCTATGTTTTATGTAATGATGATGCTAGAGGCTTGTATGAGACCCATTCGGGATCAAGTATGCCGTGTTACGTCTAGGGGGTACTCATGGGTCGTGACAACTACCCACGAAACCCTTTCTCCATAGTGGAATTCGCCTAAACACTTAAATCACGTACACTACCCCCAATCCTTGATATTACAACACACGACACCTTTTACCCGGTCATTAACAATTCTTGCAACGTTCAATCCCCACCTATCGTATCACATCCCGGTTGGATGTTCCCCCTTACGGATTACCCAACATCAAGGTACATATCAAGTTACTCAACATATAATAACAATCAAACATAAGTCCTCATAACCATAAACCAACTCTGGTAAATACAACAACAATTATCATTACGAACAAGGTAAAATTTCACAATCCTCAAGGCATATAATTATGTCAAATCATTGGTTCTCTAAGGGAACCCAAACCCAATATGTTAGCATACCGGAACGTGGTATTCGATCCAAAGATTATGCCTGAATATGGCAACCGATCCAAGTTAGTTATGCCGAAATATGGCAACCGATCCAAGTTAGTTATACCAAAACGTGGCAATCGATCCACAATCACAATCACAATGTATATCATCACAATCATACAACAAGAGATGATTCATAGCATATAGTTCTTCATTCATACTTGTTCACATTAGGTGTGATCAACATGTTTCATTCGCATGAAGACACGTATCACAAGGAAGCAAGAGCAACCCACAACACACAATTATAGGATCACAACCATCCCAATGAACTACTCATCGATGAATCTCATGTAGACATTAATTCAACCCTACTTAGCCCTAGTTTATTATCTAAGGCTTCTTTCTAGGGTTTAATTGTATTTCGTTTGGTGCGCGAAGGCCTACGCATAATTTCTACCATTGATTTACATATATTACGCTGTAAACACAGATTTATAACTACTCAATTCATAAAACCTACCCTACCTGGGCGCCAAGCAGCTGCACGGAAATTTGGCCTTTGATTTTTGCTTTCGGAACTCGTAAGGGTGATCTTGACTGTAAATCCGCAATCCGTCGACATCCTTTCGCTAGAAATCTCTCTCTATCTTTCCCAAGCTTGGAGCAGCTTTTTGGGGGTTTCTAGGATGTTTTACATCTAATTTAGGTATTTTATGAAGGAGGAAATATGAATTAGCGTTATTTACATTTTGCCTCGCCTATCCCACTTTGGTGACTACTTACCTCGCTGTGGCACTGCCACCCTAGCGGCTCTGGCCCACCTTGGCGGGACAGTGATCCCGAATTTTTCCCAAATTTTTTGCTTTTTCTAATTAACGACGGTTCGAGTCGTTACAATAGATATCAATTTACCCCTCGTTCATCCATGAACGACTAGTGCACAAATTGTCATATACTTTATTTTGGAGTACTTCCAAACCAACGAAATGGCCATCATGGAATCACGACGAATGGTAACTATTCAATTATTGACATACGAGAGGTACTATACTCCCAAGGGTTAGAAGAACCTTGAGGCAACATACGACGAAATGAAAATGTTCAAATTACACCGCCTGTCCCGCCAGGGCGGTAACCCTCCTGCTGAGGCAGAGCCGTTGTGGCGAGGATCTCCCGCTAAAGTGAAGGATCGAGAGATAGTAAATAGGGAAAAGGGAAAAGATTTTCCCATTTCTCCTTATTTACACACAAAACTCCCCAAAATCTCTCAAATCACTTCGCTCCGAACGTCGATTTCAAGGTAATACTCCGGTTCCTTATACTTTTTACTCCCGTACTTGAGTAACATAAATTGCATGTAGTTAAACACTCGATTGGAAATGGTTTTGGAGGGGGGGGGGTCATTTTTGAATTTGAACATAGGTTGCTTGATTTGGCTGAAAAACGTAGCATGTGTACTTCCCTTACTTCCCCAACATCTCCACAACGTTCTCGGCGTAAGGATTTCGTAAAAAAAATAATGATTAAATTGATACCAAAATGGGTGGGGAAAGTTGAAAGGTGTCTTGGTGTGAAACTCCAATTAGGCCTCATTTAGGAGTTATTTTACCGAAATAATTGCTTATTTATGTTCTAGGGTAATTTATAAACTCTGATCTGCGGGAAATCTGTCGAATTAGAGGGTTTTGGGTCGAAGAGGCACTATGTTCGTGACTGATGTTTGTCCCAGATGAAGGCCGCAGAGGCGGCCTTCATAATCCCTCCCTGGCAGCATTATAGCTGTTGTGGTGAGATACGCCAGACTAGTGGCATGCACCCTTAACCCAAAAATTTTCCTCTTCTCATTTTAGCCTTAAACTGACTATCATATCATGTTCTAACTTATATTTAACTTGTTGCAGGCTCTCTAATGGCAGGTCAAAATGAAAAGAACTTACCTTTCATCCGGTTTCTCGATGTCGCGAGTCGGGAAAGGCATCATGATAAGAGGAACACAAGGTTCTGTTGTGAGAGAGGGTTTATGTTGCACAAGCTAGAGGAGAAGGCACATGAATTTCATGCTCGCCTGATGGAGTTCTCCACTGACTGAGGCTCCCCTAGATGCACGCTCTACCTGGGTGAGGTAGCTCTATGTCATCCTCCCTACCGTCTACTGGGAAGACTCTTACCCTGTCATCTGTTTCTGGGGAGTCAACATTCCCTTGAATGCCACCGCCATTAATGAAGTACTAGAGTTACCCGAGGTCTCAAATGCGGAGTTCGAGGCCAAGTTGTGGGAGATGGATCTAGGTTGGTTAAGGGATACACTGATCGATCCATCCAAACGGGACCAGGTCTACTGGGCTACATCAGAGGGCATTACTAGCACAAATTTGTCACCGGATGCTAAGAGGTGGCTACACCTGGTTACTAAGAGGATCCGCCCGTCGGGCAATCGCACCGACGTGACTTTTTCCCGGGCCTTGGTGGTGGCGTGTGCTATACAAGGCATCGAGTTGAATGTGGGGGCGCAAATCATCTCAGAGTGGAATACGTTCTATAGGGGTAACAAGAAGGCCTTCTTCCTTCCAGGACTTGTTACTACGTTGTGCAAGCGAGTGGGAGTGCCACTCATCGACACTGACGAGGTACTTTCTATTGATCTTTACTTTCACCCTCTTATGGTTAGACATGGCTCCACTTCTGGGAGCAAGAGGAGGAGGACGGGCAGGGCTAGCAATAGTAAGGCCGCTGTGGATTCAGATGACGAAGGTCTACTCTCGGATGCACGGGTCGAGTAGGATTTAGAGGCTGTCCGAAAGAGGATGGAAAGTGCCTTTGCTAACTTCACTCTGGTCCTACCCAGCACTGCCCTAAAGGTGTAGATACTCCGCCGCGAGCTGCGTCAGGAGAGGAGGAATGGTCTGTCCGAATATGGAAGGCCGTGAGGATCATATTCACTTACGTCGCCCCTGGTTAGGAGCTTCCCCAGATCAAGAAGAGGGACTTTAAACATTTCACTTTCATGGACGAGGCGTCTCCCGGCCTGGTTCCTCCAGAGGATCTATGCTCCGATATTGACACTTCCCAGTCCAAGGATTCTTGATTTGGTTTTCCTTTCACTCCTTTTGGGCTTGTAAAGTTTAGGACAACTCTGTTTTTATCTCTCGTTTTCCTAAGTTTTTGTAGCATATGGATGCTGATTTTCTAGCTGCTTTACACAACTGTTGATAAATGCTAAGCTTTATAATTTATTCTCGATTGCTGAACACTGATTTGGATTGCAGGGATTAGTCCAGATACCATTTGGGTTGATAAGTTGTAACTAGGAAAAAACTGGGGTGGCAGGGCTGAGGTTTTGCCTCCCCCTGTCCCACTCTGGCGGTCTCTCTATGGCGGGAATAATCCCGCCCCAACGGCTCAGACGGAACCAGAACCCAGGCTACTAATTTATGGGTTCTTTTTGTTTTTCTAAAATTTCCCAAGGGTTCCAGCTTTACTAAACAAATCTAATATAGATTTCAAAGATAGGAAAAATCATTGTCGATCCCCAGGATACACGAACCAACTCATTCTAACTAACTCAGCACGACAACCCACACATCCCTAGGATACACCCAGACAATCACACGATTACTAGTTGGCCGTAACGCGCGTCCAGATTTCATCTTACGAATCACTCGTAGATTATCTAGACCCTCACACCAAACTTAGTTAAAACCTCTTCTTTCAACAGGTTTAATGATATTCGAGTAGTTATACTTGAATAATTCAACAATTCCGCCCGCATATTACGCATATCAAATCCAGACACGCAACATTGTGTCCTTAATCATGTCATCCACATTAGTCATAGTACTTTCATATCATCAGTAAAATTAGACACCCAACGAAGACTTCCACATTCACAGTTATTTCAAACAACTAGAAGCACACATTCACAGTTACAAACTACTCATCACAACAATTTCACCTTATTGGTTAGTTCTTTCCATAGATGACCACTATTGATCATCTATGCCTTATACAGCCCGTAAAGCCAGATACCAATTGGAACCTTCTCAATTCCAATTAACTTTGCTTGTGTCCCTTCAGTCGTAACCACGACGTCTAGTTCACTTCGTTGAGATACCAATTAGAATCGGGAGATACCAATTGGACCCAACTCATACCACCAGTGAAACTCGCACGAAATGAGAGAAAAAATGAGACAACTTTCCAGAATGCTTCATAGCTTTCTGAAGATTAGGTGTGGATGTCAACACACCAATCCACAGGAATCTAGTCCACATTTTGCTCTTGTACTGGGAGATCGGTAACCTGGGCTCTGATACCAATTTGTCACGATCCAACCCACCGGGCCGTGCGGGCACCCACTTTAACAACTAAGTAGGATAACCCTTATATCCCAAACTTTAAACATACGGAAAAATTAACGTAAACGGACATAAATGAAACTTCATATAACAATTTTGTACAAAAAAATAGTTTAAAATGACTCAAGATTAAGACTCGTAAGAAATAAACACCCCAGGGATCTAGTCTAAACAGGTACAAGAGCTAATAAGAGTACAAACTGGACAATATAATAAATGACACAACTCCCATCATGCGAAAGGAAAAGTAAAAACTGCTGGAGATTTCTTCGTATTCACCAAATCAAACATCACCAACCTGCATCCAGACTATGTTAAAGAGACATAGCAAGAGTAGTATCAGTACAAAACACACGTACTGGTATACATCATCGGTCAACCCGACGCCCACCACATAACATAAGAAATCAACTAATAAGAACATGCAACAAGACAATCGCTTCTCCACCTTTACCCTTTCTCAAATACCTCAGAATTACACTAGTGCTTTTACTACCAACTACCTTCTCTGTCAACCTACTTACTAGGTTCTTGATCATAGCTTAACCATTCTAACACAGAAAATTCCCCAAATACAACTACAAACGTCCCAACTAACCGCTCACGTCACACCCTGACTACCTTTTCATATTACCCAGACATGGCCACATAGTACTTTACATCAAGCTTCCTACTACCCACGAAACCCTTTTTCCAAAGTGATCCGCCTAAACACTTACATTATGTACACTACCCCCACTCTTTGCCATTACAACACACGACACCTTTTACCCGGTCATTAACAATTCTTGCAACGTTCACTCCCCACCTACTGTATCACATCCCGGTTGGATGTTTCCCCTTCCGGATCACCCAACATCAAGGTACATATCAAGTTACTCAACATATAATAACAATCAAGCATAAGTTATCATAACCATTAAACAATTCCGGTAAATACAACATCAATTATCATTACGAACAAGGTAAAATTTCACAATCTTCAAGGCATACAATTATGTCAAATCATTGGTTCTCTCAGGGAACCCACACCCAATCTGTTAGCATACCGGAATGTGGTACTTGATCCAAAGATTATGCCGGAACGTGGCAACCGATCCCATATTTATGCCGAAACGTGAAAATCGATCCAAGTTAGTTATGACGAAACGTGGCAACCGATCCAAGTTAGTTATGCCAAAACGTGGCAACCGATCCAAGTTAGTTATGCCGAAACGTGGCAACCAATCTACAATCACAATGTATATTATCACAATCATACAACAAGAGATGATTCATAGCATATAGTTCTTCATTCATACTTGTTCACATTAGGTGTGATCAACATGCTTTGTTCACATGAAGACACATATCACAAGGAAGCAAGAGCAACCCACAACACACAATTATAAGATCACAACCATCCCAATGAACTACTCATCGACGAATCTCATGTAGACATTAATTCAACCCTACTTAGCCCTAGTTCATCATCTAAGGCTTCTTTCTAGGGTTTAATTGTATTTCGTTTGGTGCGCGAAGGCCTACGCATAATTTCTACCATTGATTTACATACATTACACTGTAAACACAGATTTATAACTACTCAATTCACAAAACCTACCCTACCTGGGCGCCAAGCAGCTGCACAAAAATTTAGCCTTTGATTCTTGCTTTCGGAACTCGTGAGGGTGATCTTGACTGGAAATCCACAAGCCGTTGACATCCTTTCGCTAGAAATCTCTCTCTCCATCTTTCCCAAGCTTGGAGCAACTTTTGGGGGTTTCTAGGGTGTTTTACGACTAATTTAGGTATTTTAGGAAGAAGAAGGAAATAATGATTCGCGCTATTTACATTTTGCCTCGCCTATTCCGCCCTGGCGACTACTTACCCCGCTGTGGCGCTACCGCCCTAGCGACTCTGGCCCGCCCTGGCAGGACAGTGTCCCCGAATTTTTACTTTTCCTAATTAACGACGGTTCGAGTCGTTACAGTTGTGACGATTAATTGCTCTTTTTTCCTTCATGCATTTCAAATTTGTGCAAGTAAATTAATCATAAAAAATAAAACCATGAAAAAAAAATGTGATTATGGAACTTTCACTTCATTGAATCAAAACAAAGGGACATAAACATGAGTTACAAGCTAAGCCATTAGGAACAAAACAATTAATCAAGAAAACTCTAATGCCTCAAAGTGAAAATCACCAAATTCACCTACGTTGTCCATATCCAAACCATTCAAGTCATTATAAGATGAAACCACACCTTCAAGAGAAAAATCAGGAATTAAATCCTGCCAATCTAGTGCACAAGATTTATCACAACTATGTTGTAATTTTGACTCTTCTCGTGAAGTGGTGATCATGATTTGTGGACGTTTACAAACGTGATGTCCAAAATATGTAGTTCGATAAATAATTGGCTCCTCCTCTTTAATTCTCTCAACTTGTTTAGTGGCATAGCACTCTTGATCATACTTGTGACTGCACCTATAGTAACACCTTTCCTCACAACAACAAAAAAGTAATATTTTGTTTAATAACTAATAGAGTAGAAAGTAAAAAATATACATATCCATCTTTTTGTTGTATCGAAAACATATATAATTAAGCAAATAAAAATATGTTTATTGATATATATTAAACTAGATAATATAGATTTTGCGTTTTAGTGATTGACTAACAAAAAGAATCAGATCCATACATAAAATATGTTGAACACATAATTAAATAGTAAGAATAATTAGGTAATCATACAATTCAATAAGTACATGTATACCTTGGATATTTTGAGTTAAGTATAACCTTCTGTCCGTATTTCCTCCATGCATGTCCATCTTCCGTTATTGTAGTCTCTCTCGTCCATGAATCTAATGCTTTTCTGCATAGCTTATTGATGCAATTAAAATTTTTACTAATGAATTATTTGGTTCAAAATTAAAAATATATAAATACAAGGTATAGTTTATTAAGTTACCCCTTTTTATTACTTCCTCCGTTCCATTTTATGTGAGGTAGTTTGATTCGGCACGAAGTTTAAGAAAGAAAAGAAGACTTTTAAATCTTGTGGTCCAAAATGAATGATAGAATTTTGTGTGGCTGTAAATCATTTCATTAAGGGTAAAATAGACAGTTTATAGTTAAATTGTTACTTAATATAGAAATGTGTCATTCTTTTTGGAATCGACTAAAAAGGAAAGTAAGTCACATAAATTGGGACAGAGAGAGTAGATGTTTCTTGATAATTATGCACTATTAAAAAGAAGAAGTAGTTCTTTAATATAAGGGTATAGTTGAAAAAATGTACTTTTTTTGTTTTGAATTTCTAAGACGACACTTATTTTGAAATATTTTTTTTGGTTGCTAAAATGACAATTATTTTGAGATGGAGAAATTAATAAACTAAGAAAAATCAACTTATGATATCTATACATACATTTTTATTCATCTATACAGTATAACTTCATAATGATGTGATCAAATATGAATTGACATCCTATTGAAGTATACTTGACCTAAAGTAAAAATTCAGCAGTGGTTTCTTTTAGCGATTAATAATGGGTGAATCTAAATGCCTTCAACAAACACTATATGGTGAGTACTTAAACTTTTAATAGCTTGATTATCATTAATCTTATATTATAGTTGAGTTTAAATAATATACACTAAAACTATAAACTATACCGATTAGATTATTATTTTTTGGCAACTATTTCTGATTCTCTAGCAAAGGTATAAGTACGTATGTAGATCAAGGATGTACAATAAGTTTTATATTATCAGTAATTTAACTAATTATCTAAGTTATAAGTATTAATAGTGTAATAAATTTTGAACACCCTATTATACTATGTAGTTTTTTATTTTATTCATTAGCAATTAACGCTTATAAATTAAATAAAATTATTTGCAAACAAATCATAGATGATTTGATTGTGTAAACGAATTAGCATTTGAACTCTAAATTCATTATATCTCACCTTTTTCTCCCATAGCAACCTCGTCGATTCTTCACGATTTGCTTGTCCTTCAACCTAAACTCGCTGCTAAAATCTTTGGAACCAGTTACGCTAGAGAGAGCCTTAGTGAAACAAGTCAAGATTTTAAGTATAAGGTCATGAGGTGAGACTGATTTATTATGATGTGCAAGAGGTTGTTGAAGTAGACTTTGAAGTTGGACCGCAAATTCTTTGCCTTGCTCAAGATGTTCTTTCACCATTTTACTTAGTTGATCGATCTAGTTGGTTTGGATAAGAGATGTGATGATGGCTTGTGTGTTGGGGAGGAATGGTCCATTTTATTGGTGATTGAAGAGGCAATTGAAAAGGAAACAACACAACTTGTGAAAAATAAAAATCCTAACTTTTTTGTTTTATTATCCAAGTAATAATACTAGCTACTTGGGACTAGATTTTGACGTCATAAACGTGACATTTGAGCATGACGCTAACAAGAAAAAGTTTACTCAGACACTACTGTTTTTTTGGGGGGCAACCGCCCAATCAATGTCCAGGTGGGCGTAATTGACACCCGATTCTAATTAGGTGTAGTACATAAACATGTCTTTAAATTTGGTCTTATCTGATATGTATTCCTTCAAATTTTGAGTGTGCATACACTATAATAAAAATAACTTTTAACGGTAATAAATAAACACATTAATAAAAAGTACTAAAGTCTTTACCGACATTAGTTAAGTGACATTAGATCCAATGTCGCTAAAGGCTTTAGAGACATATACAAAGAGTGTTAATTGCCGCTAAAAATATATATTTAGCGGCAATTGAGCTATTGCCGTTAATTAATTGCCGCTAATGATCATTTTTGATGTAGTGATAATTAAGCACTTAAACTAATATAACATTGAACAAGTAAACACATACGTTCTACGTGACAATTTACATATCCCACATGGTGTCCTACTTGCATTATGCCATGTAGGATGTGTGTGTTTAGCTATTCAACTTTATATAAATTTAAATATCCAATTATATACACACAAAGTTAAAGGACATAGATATCAATTGCAGTGAAATTAAAGGACTGGTTCATATATTATACGATCTAATTATTAGTTGAGCGAACCTTGTATTTTAACTGTATAGTAGACAAATCAATTAACTGAGTCGTTTGAATTCCATTAGAAATTTAACTAAATTTAATAATATTATTATGTGTGAAATATAACTAAATACTAAACAATGTGGCTGGAACTATAAACACTATTAGTGCCATCAAAGCGGGCTTAGCCAATGGGACCGGCCCAATCGATCAACCCGTTATTGGGGTAGGGTTGAGATATAATTTTTCAAGCTCATTTAAAACTGGGGCTTATAAGCCCTTGGCCCTTGAGACTTGATTAGGGTCAGGCCGGGGTCAGCCTATAGGCCAAAACTTTTATATAAGGGTAACTTACAATAATCTCACTAGTATATAATCTAATTACTTAAATACACACTATGTTGTAATATTATGAATCTTATCAGATTTTGGTACGTCTAGATACATGTATCTCGGAATAAATGGACTCAAAATTAGGTTAATTTGTTCTAGATACACTCTATCCAAGTAGATTTGCATGTATCTAGGATACATAGACAAATCTCGCGCCCTCACTTCACACACATCTTGCTTGTCACTCTCTTATCTCGCTCGCGTATCTGGTATGTGAAATACATGCTAATTATACTAGATTTTTTGCTAGTGTTATTGAAACAACACCATTGTTTGCCATATTTGATTTGAAAATCTTCTCATTTTCTTGATGTTATAGAATTATAAGTTTGAAAATTAAAAAAAAAGAAGGGCTAGCCTGCCCCAACGCTCGATCCTTCTAGGGTTGGGCTGAGTTGAGAATTTTTAGGCCCTTCCAAATGAAGGGTCAGCCCGCCCTAGCCCTTCAAATTCCTTGGCCCTCGAGGCTTGGGCCGGGTGGGGCTGGACCAACCCTGACAGCTCTAAACACTATATAGTTCAATTTTCCAATTTATAATCTTTCTTTCCCATTTTTCCGCATCATGCCCCCAATTTTCTTTTTTAAAATATAAATAGATAAGTATCATCGATAGTACCTAATAAATTTTGTAAATTACCTCCTAAAAATAAGAATTTCTAGAATTTAGAGCACTACGGTCAAATCTCGTTATAACTATGTTTGGGAAAATAAACTCAAATTGCCTAATGTATTTTAGTTTGAACGGGTTAATAATCTATTCATTTATTAGTTCAACCTAATTCAGCCCTTTCGGAAAAAAACAGATTGCTCTCCTCAAATTTGGGATGGATTTTACTTCATTTCCTTAGGATTTTATACTTGCGTTAATATGTTTTACATTTTAAGCTATTACCATTTTCTTAAAGCTAATTTATATTTGGTTATAATAGATATTAGTAATATTTTTCTAAACTTTGTAAATAATATATTTATTGTACTTTTTTAATTAATCTAAGTTTGATCGATTAATTATTTTTTAATAGATGTTAAAGTATGTTTAATCCATTCTCTTTAGAATAACTAGAACCTTACCTAGAATCATATATGTGCGGGACATGTTATGTATTTTGGATTTTGATACAAATTGAATTTGCGGGACAAACAATAGCACATCTATATTTATATCGAAGTAGCTGCGAATGATAATTTTTCCAAACTATAGTTATGTATACTAAATACATACCTATAAAAAGATAGAAAGTTTCTTATTTATAAAGATTCCTTTCTATTTTTTTGAAAATTTTAAACGATTAAGACAAATTTTAATTTATCAAAATCCAAAATAAACCCTAAAATTTTAGGTAGAAAATTGAGTTTACGTGGTTTTGAACCATTACAATTTGTATACACTAGGAATTGATCATGCATGTGTATCATAAAAAAAGATCAATTGATTACAATGTCGAAATTCCCTTTGAAAAGAAGCCTTCACTAAGTTTCTATGATGTAACTGATGAAGAAGAAGACTTCACTCCTAGTGTAAAGTTTCCAACTACCATTGAAGAACTTGAAGGTGAAAAGAGAAGAAGCTCGTCTACGAAAGCAGGATATACACACTACATCAAAAATGATCATTAGCGGCAATTAATTCTTAATTGCTGCTAAATATGTATTTTTAGCAGCAATTAGCACTGTTTGTATATGTCCCTAAAACCTTTAGCGACATTGGTTCTAATGACATTTAACTAATCTCAGTAAAGACTTTGACACTCTTTATTAATGTCAATATTTATTGCCGCTAAAAGTTGTTTTTGTTGTAGTGACAAAGGCAGGATGTTGCCATATTGCACGTGAACGCGAACAAATTTAATGATGTAGGGATGAGGAAGAGGTCGAAACTGAACCTTCCTGCACCACAGATTCCAGACTATGAATTGGAGGCCATAGCAAAGATGGGTGCCAAAAGGGCTAAATTTACTTTTTAGTTTAAGAGATTTGACAATATAACATAATTAGTCTTAAACTTCAGCACTTAAATTCTGCCTTCAGATTTAGTTTTCATATTTAAGTTTCAATTCAGATTTAACATAAACAGAACGTTAATTCTGCCTTATTATTATAGGCTTAGCTTTCGTAGATTGTTTTTGTTTTTATTTTCCTTTGAATTATATCTAGTAATGTTCTTATTTAATCATTCTTGTTCTAGAGAGGCTGGCTGTTCAATGGGTAAGGATTACTAACATTCAGAGAAATTGTTGATCAAATCATAAAAAGCATGTAAATATGATGAGATTTAATCTAAAGAAAAGCTTTGTGTTACTTAAAAGATTGGTAAGATGAGATTTATTTTATGCTAGCTTGTATGATCAAGTTCAAGTCTTCTACGCTGATCTTATGAACCAGTAGACAATTTAGATGTTTATAAATTAATTTTGGAAAATGAAATAAGAAGATCATGTATTAGCCTCGGAAATGGAATTAAGCTAGCATTTGACTATAGAGATTTCTAAATATTTTTTGGCAAATTATTTTTAGGTGAAGTTTTTGGTTAAACGAAAGTTTTGAGTCATTCATCACGTGTTTGAGAAAAATATTTGACTTTTTAAAGATATATGATTTATATTCATAAGTTTCAAACTATTGAAAATAACCATAAATTTGTATTATCATTTTATAATAAACATGTTCTGTAATAAAATTGAACTCAAAGATTACTTTTATTATATAGGGAGCATCCAATTTTAATTTCTACATTACTTTTAACAAGTTCTATGGAACAATACCATTACGTACATAACAACAAATACAATTATAAATAGAAGTACAATTATATACATAAGTTGAGTGAGTACTTCTATGGTGCGTTTTTCAAGCTTGTCAAAGCAGAATTAACAAGGAAAAATTATATAACAAAACAAAATGTGATATATATTTGTGATAAATCAATATAATTTAAAATAATTACGATTCGTAGCTTCTCCTCTCTCCCTCTCGCCCCTCATAGTGATGTTCCAAGTAACATAACTGACAAAGGTATTGATTTTTAATTGATTTATATTTATTTGTTTGTTTGAATAGTCATGTTATGGACTTTTATTCATTTATTTTATTCATGTATTTCTTGTATTTCTTTTACAGTTTTTGTATTTGAATTGGAAACTGATACAACTATTTGATTGTTTTTGTATTTTATATTTATTTAATATATTTTGTTCTAAAGTGCATTTTGTATTTTATTTTGAATTGTTTTTTGTTTTATTTAATGTATATAATTTTTTGTATTTATTTAATGTATTTGTTTTATTTTATATTTATTTTGTGTTGTATTATGTATTTATTTAATGCACAATTGTATTTGTATTCTGTATCAACTAGTGTACGTGCCCACGTGATGCGCGAATAATATTGAAGTATTATTTCTAAACACTTTAGATTGTGATGATTTGTTTGGACAGGTTAAATGATATTACCTTTAAAAAAATCTAACCATCATATTATTCCTCAATGAAATATACTCCCCTTCTCCCCGCGTCCCGCCTCACCCAACCCCCTATCCCCCTATGATAGAGAAAACGAATCTTGTTTTAAATTGTTAATATTAGTTTTTATTATCTTCACTTGGCTTAATATAATTATCAAATACTCTTCTTATTAATATAAACCAAATCTAGTTATTTTGTTTACTCGTGATTTTTTTAATTTGTATTTTATTTTTTCGTCACTTCAATTTATAATATATGAACAGTAATAAGTGTTATCTAATTACCTCATTATATTTTCAAAATACTATCTCCCACACCCCTCCTTCCCTCTTCGTACCTTTTTTTCTACTATACTTTAATTATTTTTCGCTAGATTGACTTTGAATATTTTTTATGTGTATTAAGCAATTCAATTTTCTTATTTTTTATTTGAATATATAAAATGTTGAGTTTGAATTTAAGTAAACTAATTTTTTATATTTTAATGTTTATTAAATTCATTAGTTATTGAGATTTTAGTTACGTGGTATATGTAATTTAAGACTTTTGAATTTAAATTACTTAAATTTTTATATTTCAATACTCATTGATTAGTAAATATTTTTTCATCTAAATGAAAGTCGTGCTCTTCAAATTTTTTACATTATAATTTATAAATTGTTTTCTACTTTTGTCGTGATTTACGGTTAATGCATTGATCAATAATTATGACTTTTCATTACTGTATAAGAAATGACATTATACACTCTATGCATGTTCCCTTTTTGACATGTATAATTTGTAAATTAATCAAACAAATTTACATGAATTAATTAGTTCATCCCAGAATTTATGATTTCAAATATCTTCAAATTGAACTAAACAACAGGTTGAAAAAATAGAAGAAAATGCACTGTTTTTTTAAAAAAAAAAGTTTTCATGTAGTCCTTTTTCTCAAGTGGCATTCCCTTGCTTCTAATTTAATTTTCTCTAAAAAAAATATACTCAATTATTCTAATGCAACGTAAAGAAACACCCATTAAAAATGAAATTTTTTCTCTCTGTTTTTTCTATTACCTCCCATATATTATGTGTGAGATTGTAACTATTCATATTGATTGTACTCTTATAAAATGGAACACTTTTTGAAATACTAAAACAACTAATACAAAATTAGCATAACAGAGGAACGACAACCAAATCTAAATACCAATTGAGTTCAATATATGCTAATAAATCACATAAAAGGAACACTTTAATATTTGCTTTAAAAATGAATAGAGTAGGACTAAATTATGACAAAAGAAAATATGAGATGGAGAAAACAATTATCAAAGTAGTAATTCATATGCTTAAAATATCCAAAGATAGAATAAATAATTCATTGTCATAAAATATTTCAGAATACCTTCATTTCTCTATCATCAGTTTATTATTCTTCCTCGTCGCATTGGAGAGGAATAGTGATTAATTCAAAAATAGAAAAACAATGTCAGATAAAATAATTAAATTATAAGACATATAAACATACAATACATTCTTATACTAACTCTCAATTTTCTTTTATGATCTTAGTGAGTGAAATCCATTTTTTTGTTGAGATGTTAGTTTGATATGTTTGGATTGTATTTTGAATAGTTGGTTTTAAAAAGGTGTGGATGATGAAGATAAGAATAACATATTTTTTTTAAAAAGACGTGGGTTATAAGGTTTAACTGATTTTTAAGGATAAGGTTAGTTATTTTTTGAAATTTAAATTTTAAATTAATTATTTAGGTATTTAATAATAACTAATTTTGTGCTTTTTGCTATAGGACGTGTGTTCTTCCCATTTTTTACTGTCATTTTTTTTGGATTAAAAGTTTTCTTTCTTTCTATTTTTTAAATAATGCATGTTATATTAAGATTATTTTAATTAATAAGTATATATTACAACAAATTGATACAGCTTGAATGAAAGGGAGTTTTAGAATTTAAAAATTCGTGGGATTCTAGGATTAGTTTTCCTATTCTTAATTTCTTATGCTTAGAGCAGTCAATATGGGCTAATGATCCACCCTATCCGGGCTAACTCATACAAGCTTTGAAATTTGACGGGCCAGATCGGGCTAACTCATTTTTGGTGTGAAACAGAAAATGATCGGCCCAGCCCACAAGTATGTGGGCTACGGGCTTGCCGAGCTAGCCTTCTTTTCGTAAAAGTATATTTTTATAATTTTTAAATTAAATTATAATTTAAAAATATTATCATAAATATCGACAAGATAATATTACATGGTGTTAGTGTTACTACTTGTTAATCAAATCCACAAATAAAATTATCTTTATAATATTTATTAAGTTTGATTTCAAGTAAAAACATAAATACCTAAATAAAAATATTGACCTAATTGTTTTCCAATGATCATAATAAAACACAAAAACTATGACAATATTCCATAGGGCGTCCTATGTAGTGATTCCTAGAAATTTTAGAAAAAAATTATTTTATGTAATACATATTTTATAAACATAATTTGTATTTAAATTGTAATATTTCAAACTTTAAACTGATTTTGAGTTTAAACTCTTGTTATTTTAATACTCTATTTTATTTTTTAATTAATTTTTATTTGGCCCACGGGCCGGCCCTATTCATATTTTTCAAGCCCCACAAATCGGCAAGCTTATTCAGGTCGAGCTAAAAAGCCTTTTTCTGAAATGGGCTCCAAAAATCGTAACCTAATCCTATCAAACCACGAGTTAGACCAGGCCGGCCCAACGGGCCTAACCCATATTGACGGCTCTACTTATGCTAATGAGAGTTTAGGAATTTTGTAACTGCATGTATTTGAAGAAAAAAAAAATTAACAATACATGTAAAAGAAAGTCTCAAGTGAATACTTTTTTTTAATCTTTTTAAAAAAAATACTTTCTTCTTTGTTATTATTTGAAATGTTTTTTTCCTAAATGATATGACAAATCAATTCATTGTCGTTATTTCATCATAAGCTTTAAAAATAAATTTAGTTAGTACTATAAATCTTATTTTAATTAGTAGTATTAAATATGTGTTTAAAAATATTGACATTTGTCATTATTTGTGTTAGTTGATGATATGTTTCTATTTTTTATTTAATAGTGTGTATTTAAATAATTGTAATTGTTTTACAAATTGTACATAAATGTATTTTCCACTAATAAATTATCGGTTTCTTAGTTTGTTTACAAATTGTACATAAATATATTTTCAAAAATAATGTCAAACGTGTAAGCATCACAGATATTCTCAAAATTTCAATTTTTTTTAAAATCAATAATTGAATATTATTAATCTGAATCTTTTTAAATATTAGCACCAAAAAGATTATATTTTTTTAAATAATTAAACAAGAGATAATTTTAAACCAATTTAAAAAATAGGATGATGTAACTGTAAATCTATATTAAAAATTAAAAACTAAAATTAATTTAATATTCTTTATTTCAAAACTCTTTACGAGGAATATATAAAAAAGATTATTTAAAGAAAAAGCCGTTGGGAAAACTCAAACGGTTACAAATTGATGTATTTTTCCTAGTAGGATAAAGATAAAGATAAAATAAATAAATACATAAAAGCAAAACGTGGCACAAATTTAAAAAATTTAAGAATTACATAAATAGAATACAACCACTAAATTTATTGCTACAGTTTCTCCTAAACGTATATAATTAGCTATTGCCTTTTGAATTTAAATTTAATCGAGTAATAATTAAATATATTCATTAACATATATTATAAACAATCTTTTTGCTTTTTTTATTTGTAAGGTAAAGGAGAATAGAAGCCTTCAAAAAGTTGATAATTTAAAAGATTTTAATTTTGCTGAATTGAAGTTTTCATAATTCAACTTTTTTCCAAAGAAAAATGGCAGATCAAGAGGTTCTACTATTATATTAATGCAACAAAATTATAAGCTATCCACAAAGTTACTTATCGGCATCTATAGATAGAGATTGAGTGTACTTAGAATGTTTTTTTTCACTCTTATTTTGAAGTTTATATGCAAAAACTCTATAAATGCAAATAAATTGTTATTCTAGTGGTAATGAAACTATCTTTTCTTAAATCATATGGCTTTTCGGGTAAGAACGATGTATCAATGAGGCCTTATATATGAATGGAAAAGAGGATATTTCATGATAACACAATCTAATTTTAATCTACTTTAACTTTAATCAAATTTCATTGTGTTTAAAAAAAAATTAACAGTAATACCACAAAATTTCTCCATTATTCAATTTTAAAAATTAAAATTTTAAATATTTAAATCTATATAAGTTAATAATTATCAATTTAATTTTTAAAATGTTAAAAGAATCTATATATTTTCTAAACGTAGTCTTGTTAAAACTATAAAGTTATCACATTTAGGGGTCATTTGGTAGAGTGTATAAGAATAAGGCTAAATAGAGTGTATTAGTAATGTTTGCATTAGCAAATGCATGTACTAGTTATGTTTGCCTTAGTTATACATATATTATTTTTAGGCCTAACCCATCAGTGGCCCCCTAAACTTGGCACGATCTTTCACTTAGACACCTCAACTGAAGGATTTTCATTTTAAACACCTAACGTAGGGTTTCCATGTGTCACTTTAACACTTTTTGCACAGACTTCTGTTGACCATAAGCGCGTGCAAGACAACCGTTCTACGTGGATTAACTGACCAATTATATGATGCCAACTCTTAAACCTCTTTACACGTCGTTTTTTTTTCAAACTAAAAGAAAAATGGAACCATTCTTTGTGATTTTTCAACTTCCTTCATACGATTCTCTCTCTTCTCCGATGAAAACCCTAGGTAAACTCCCTTCTCTTCACATGTATTTCTTTGTTTTTCCTTCAATTCGTTGTTAGTAATAACCATTGTTGTATTTTATGTCGCCATTTTTCAGGTTTAAGGTTGTATTGACGAGGTATCGGGCTGTGCGACATTGGAGAAATTGAAGAAATTGAAGGTAATGGCGTATTTTGTTTTCTACCTTTGTTTTTGTTTTCTTCAAGAAGGTGTATATTGTTGTTGAAGGTGTATATTGTTGTTGATTCC
>NW_006239167.1:487710-517399 GCF_000226075.1 Solanum tuberosum
AAGGGATTTTACTGTGAAGATAACAATGAATTAGTTCAAGTTACTTCTGATACTCAATTGTTAGAATTTGTGAAAGACTTGGTAGATGGTGATGAGTTTCATGTGTATGTGGTCCATGAAGTTGATGAATTGGAAGAATTGCCTGCTCCAACTGGTCTTTTACCATGGTCTAATCCTGTTGATGAATCTGTGGGTATAAATACTGAGAGAACTGTGGAGAATGATTCAGATTTGAATGGAATTGATACAGAACTGCCTGAAGGTGATACAAATCAGAATGAAGCTGAATCAGATCTGCCTAGTAGTGACACAGATGTAGATGCTATTCCAGATGAAGATGATTCAGATGTTGATGAAGAATTGAGATCCCTTAGGGCTGAAAGGAGAAACAAAAGAAATCCTAATCTTAGGAAGAAAAGAGATAGGGAGAAGAAAACAATAACTAAAGAAGTACCAATAGATGAGGCTGGTGTGGATAGAGGTTTTGAAGATATTGGAATAAATAAAAAGGATAGATATGTTGGCAGATTGGGAGGAGATGAGAAGTATATTGATAGCTCAAAATGTGATAGTGATGATAGCACTGATATGCTAGATGTAGAAGTTGTTGGAGGTGTTGATCTACCAGGCAGAAGAAAGAGACAAAAAGGTCAGGTATGATGATCAATGTACTGTTGCTATTTTTGAACTTGGAATGATTTTTGAGAATGCTAAGGAATTTAGAAAGGCTTTGGCAAAATATGTTGTTGAAAAAATTATCAGATTAAGTTAAGGCCTAATGAAGCTCATAGAGTGAGAGCTAAATGTAAATTCAAAGAAAAATGCAAATGGTTGTGCTATGGTGCTATTGATAGGGATTCTGGTAACTTTATGATTAATAATTACTATTCTATATACAAGTGTTTACCATCAAATAAGAACAAAATGTGTACAACTAAGTTCCTAACAAGTAGATTCAAGGATGAAATAACTAAACAACCATCTTTGAGGATTTGGGAAATACAAGAATTGTGCAGGGAGGAGTTAGGACTAAAAGTGGGTAGAACAATTTGTTACAAAGCAAAGATGATGATTCTTAGAGAAAACATGGGTGACTGGAATATAGAATTTGCAAGGTTATGTGATTATGCTGAAGTCATAAAACAAACCAATCGTGGTAGTTCTGTTTGGGTAAGGATGGACAGAAAAACTGTACCAGGAAAGAATTTGTTTGTGTACTTCTATGTATACTTGGATGCATTGAAGAAAGGGTGGAATGAAGGATGTAGAAAAAAAAAATGATTTGATGGATGTTTCTTAAAGGGTGCTTGTAAGGGTGAACTTCTTGTAGCAATTGGAAGAAATGGAAACAATCAGATGTTTCCTATAGCCTGGGCAGTTATGGACAAGGAGACTAAACATTGCTGGAGTTTCTTTATCAACTACTTGAAAGAGGACCTGCAGTTGGGTACTGAACAAGGTCTTACTATAATGTCAGATATGCAGAAAGTAATTGTCTATTACTTTGATAATTGTAGATATATAGAAATGTATTTTCTTTCTTGAATTGTATTGAATTGTATTTTATTGTAGGGTCTTCAAGCAGCTGTTGGTGAACTGCTACCAAATGCTGAAGTTAGAATGTGTGCTAGACACATCTGATCTAATTGGAGTAAAAGATGGAAGGGAGAGGAAATGAGAAAACAATTCTGGAGATGTTCCAAGGCAACTTTTGAAGTGAAGTACAGTAAGGAGCTTTACAAAATGAGCAGACTTGGTAATGAAATTAATGATGATTTATTGCATTATCCACAAGTGTCATGGGTTAGAGCATTCTTTCAAGAGCATTCCAAATGTGATGCAATTGAAAATAACATGTGTGAAACCTTTAACTCATGGATCTTATCATGCAAACACAAATCTATAATAACCATGTTGGAGGAAATTAGGAGAAAATTAATGACTAGAACTGTGGCTATGGTTAAGTTTATTGACACATGGATATGTGATATTGCACCTATGGCTAGACTTATGTTGGAGGAGAATAAGGAAAAGTCTAGGGCATGCAAGGTGCTGTGGAATGCTGATGTTGGATTTGAGATTGGAGAAGGGCAGTATAGGCATACAGTCAACTTGACTAATAGAGTTTGTAGCTATAGAACTTGGCAATTGAGAGGTATTCCATGCCAACATGCTATTTCTGCTTTGTATCATATAGAACAGGAACCTGAACCACTTGTGGAGCATTGGTATAGGAAGGATACCTTCTTAAAGGCTTATAGTCATTTCATTCAACTAATTCTAAATATGAAGATGTGGCCTGAAACTAACAATCCAAGGATTGAGCCTCCTGAACCTAAGCAAATGCCTGGTAGACCTCCAAGAAATAGAAGAAAGAGTAAAGATGAATCAAGAAAGAAGTATGGAAAGATGTCCAAACAAGGGTTGAAAATTACTTGTTCCAAGTGTAAACAACAAGGCCAGAACAAGAAATATTGCAAGGTAAAATAATTTATTATTTGTTTGTGCCTTTTTAAAATTCTTGTTGAATGTAATAAACAAACTTTATGTTTGATATTTAGGTTGGTGTCCATAATTCACAACCAGCTAGCCACAGTTCACAATTTACTGTTGGTCAAAGTTCACAAGGAAGTTGCCATCCTGAACCAACAAGCTCCTTCCAACCTGGACCAACAACATTCAACCAACTTGCTTCAACAACATCAAACAATCATGCTTCTTCAACAACAGTTTGTGGTGATACCAGTAGAGTTAAGAGGGCAAGGGAAACTGCAAAAACAAGCCAACCACCACCATTTGTGGATACAAATATTCCTGTTACAAGAGGAATAACCAGTCAACTACCTCCAAAGACAAGACAAACTGCTGGATAAAAAAGAGGAAGAGTTGCAACTGGAAAAGATTCTGCAAGAGGGGGACCAAAGAGGCCAACTAATGGTGGATCAAGTAATGTTGAATTTGGCATCTACACAAGTGCAAGTGGAACTCAAATACTAAACGTAAGTTTGTCACAAACTGTCTCTGAAATGAATGCAAGTTTATATATTAATTTTGGTTTTTTCTTCAAAAAACAGCCTGGGACCTCAAGTCAAAGGATTCTACCAACAAGTTCAAGTTATAAGGATGCAAGTTCAACGGGTATAGACCTTAGTTTAAGCCTAGAGGCTTGAGATGGAAAAACAAGGATGTTGTCACCACTTCCCAATTGCAGTAAATGACAAACAAAAAGAAGAAGTAGCACCAACTTAGAATAGGTTGATTTTGGTCCCTTATTTTGCTGTCTAATGTTTTTGGAGTATGCTAGCCTTATTTTGGTACTAGTAAACACTTTTGTGAAGGTTGTATGTAGCTTTTGATTATGCTAGCTTTATTTTGGGGCCTTATTTTGGTACACTTTTTTGAAGGTTGTAGCCTTGAATGGTGTGTAGTATAATGCTAACTTTGAGCTCATTATGGATCATGCAATATAACTATCTATGTTTTGTGTAATTTGGGTGTTACATTGTGACGAATATGACCAATTGTGTAATTTGGCTATTTGCTTTTGGTGTTACATTGTGAGAACGAATTTGAGATTTGTATGTAGCCAAAAAACCAATTTTACTGCAACAACAACATAGAATTTCATTGAATCCAAAATGCACATTTACATCGTTACAGCAACAACAACATCAAAATACTATTAGATCGAACACCAAATACAACATCAAAATACTACTAGACCGAACACCTCAAGAACACTAACAATTAGACTTCAATTTCCATATTCCAAACATCAGCAACCCAGTAGCAACGACACCAACAATAAATATATTTCTTGCTCGCTTTAAATTTTCATCAAAAGCATTGACTTTCTTCAACAATCCCCACATTACCCTGTTTGCTTGTGGAGGGTGTCGATCTTCATACCAAAGAAAATAGTCACAATCACCCATTTTCTATAAAACCAATCAAAAAGAATTAGACGCCAACAATTAATCATCTAATTGACTTGAAAAAAATAAGGGAAACAAAGAATTTTACCTTTGAAATTCTACAAGTAAAAAATCTACGCCTTGGATTTAATTGGGTTCCATGAAGTCTTTAATAGTGCTTCATTACCACACTTACAATATCGACCTTCATCCACAGATGCCATGGAAGAATTGGAGAAGCTCGACATGAAAGTATTAAGGGCCAAGAATTAAAGAAAGGTTGAAGAAGAGAGAAATTGGAAAAGAAGAGATAAATTGGGGTCTTAGTTAGGGTACAATTGGAGAAAAAATAATATAAATAGATGATGTGGAGTAATATTACCATTGGGGACACCACATCAGACAAAATTTTTATGTTTACGCGCCTTGAATCAGTGAAAATCACGCGACACTCCAGCTGTGCAAAAAGTGTTAAAGTGACACATGGGAACCCTACGTTAGGTGTTTAAAATGAAAATCCTTCAGTTGAGGTGTCTAAGTGAAAGATCGTGCCAAGTTTAGGGGGCCACCGATGGGTTAGCCCTTATTTTTATGCATTGTTTGGTTTGATGCATAAAACAATAGCATGCATTGCATAAAAAAATTTATTTACAAAGATACCCTCCACTATTATGGTAGAAAAAATGTAAAAAAGGTTTTGAGGGGCAATTGTGTATTTAATCATGCTAATGCATGCATTAAAATCATTGCATTGCTAATAACTAGAAATTCATGACATTAGCAATACACACCTTAATACACAATAGAGTGTATAATTAATGCACATAGGTTGAAAAAGAGTACCAAACAAGATATTAACTAGTACTACACAAAGCTAATGCATGCATTATTTTTCTTAATACACAAAGTTAATCATGCATTAATTAATAATTTAACATTTGTTATTATTAATAAAAAGTCATATTACGAAAAAAAATAAATTAAAAACCACCCATTCCACCCACCTACGTACTCATCCCACTAAGTACACACATAAACATACAAATTACTCTTCAAAAATAAATGAGATTTCAATATGTTCCAAATTAACTCCTTTTACTTTATTTTTTAATTTGAATTATTCCTAATCCATGTCTTATTGAAATATTCGAAGTTGATTATAACTTCTCAACTGATTACAACTTTTAAGTTATAAATCATGATTTTATCACAATTACAACTAGATGTGTTCACGGTTTGGTTTGGATCGGTTATTGGTCAAAACCAAAACCAAACCAACTTAATCGATTTTAAAATTATCAAAACCAAACCAAACCAAATATAATATACATTTATCGGTTTGGTGATTTATCGGTTTCGGTTTGGTTTGGTTCGGTTATTAACCATACACAAAAATAAAAGAAACAATTCATTTAAAATGTGAAAAAAGTGACATTCAAAATGAAAAATAGTTAGAATGATTTAAATTACTAAACTTTCAATCACTAAATTTACTATCAATAAAGCTTTAAAATTCACTATATTGGCCTAGAAGGAAGAGACAATAACATTTTCAGTCCCACAAAGAATTGAAATAGACACTCATATACATGAAATCAATAAGATAAATGTTTCATCTAGGGCATTTTTGCTTTCAATAAGTAAATTATAAAGAAATTTTAATGAAAATATGTATAAGATCTTTAAAATTGTTTATAAAAATAATATATTAAGTATGTATATTAATAAAATATATGTATATAATTCATCGGTTCGGTTCGGTTATTTCTTCGGTTGTTTTCGAATAAAACCATAACCAAACCAAATACTATTGGTTTTCAAAAATCTAAAACCAAACCAAACCAAACCCAAATAAAATCGGTTTTATTTTATCGATTTGGATTGGTTTTCCGGTTTGGATCGGTTTTTATCCAAACCGTCCTAATCCATGTCTTATTGAAATATGCGAAGTTGATTATAACTTCTCAACTGATTACAACTTTTAAGTTATAAATCGTGATTTTATCACAATTACAACTATTAATAACTTTTCAAATCCAAATAAATTAATGTATAAATAATAAATATAGTTAATATATAGTTTATGAATATAGTTAATGATTTTATCCTTTTGTAATAACTGTTCCTTCTCCCTAATTTAATAGCATAAAGAGTTAAATTTAAAAATAATTAGATTGGAAAGACACTTCTAAAAGGAAAACGACTATTTCTTATTTTCTTTGAATTGAAAGTAGTTAAGGTAATTTATATAAATATATTAAATTTTGAATTGAAAGTTTTTAATGTAATTATTTATCCATTTGCATTGACATGTACTATTTAAAAAAAAAGTCAATTCAATTTTGCATACATTTTGGGTAAAAATTTATTTAAATGATAAAAAACAATTGTGGCTTATTTAAACATGTTTTTTTAAATAACTTTTCTTCTTCACCCTTTTCAAACAAAATTATCGTAAAAATTATCTCCAAAGACATCAACGTCGGACTCAATAGAGAGGAAGTCTTATTGACTCTATTAACATGGCTCAGTCCCATTCAAAACAGATTTTTTTGGTACGTCCTATAGTTGAAAAAAGTCACGCTAGGAGAAATTGCATTGAACATATATCAAATTAATTTTAATGAATATTATATATGTTTCTAAATATCTAAAACACAAGTCCAATTAGATTTATCAAATTAATATTCTCTAACATTGATCATGGACCACCAATTAAGAGTTATTTTTTTTATATTTAATACGCATCTTCTATAAAAAGATATAGACTTATTTTAGAATGCCGCAACATATCTGCAGGCTGCAATAGTTAACTTCAATTAATTTTCTAAGGTGCATTTGAAATAGCTTGCGGCACCAATTTTTTTCCGCAAATACTGACAATGCATTCAAATCAATAGACTTATCATTTATCAACAAAGAGACAATTGATGAGAACATTGCAAGAATGGTATAATTTTACTTACGCCGACACTCAAAAAATGTATTATCTAGTTAAATTCAGAGTACAATCATTCTACTATACTTACCTTAAAAATTTATATCTTTGCTAGAAACGTATAATAAGTATCGATTATGTATTTTTGATAAGCAAGAAGACTACAAATATAACAAAATCAAAATTCTATTATGCTATTTTGTGACTATTATATTTTCAAGTAACATTTTCTTATGATGAATTAATACTAAATATTTTCCGTGCAACGCGCGAATACGGGGATGAAGTCAATTCATGACTTTGATCCTTCGTCTTCTTGCTGTTGTTTTTCATTATTGTTTCACATCTACACCTATTTTGTTTCATTAATGAGATTAATGTGACATTGATGAAATAGATCAATAGGAAGTTGTAACAACCCACCTTAGAAAGAACTAATTTGAAAAAAAAGCTAATTTAAAATTTTGCAAGTTATGCTTGAGTTGTGAGTTTTGGATCAATTTCAAATAACCATAACTTTCAGTAGAGACCGACTTAGGTGGCCCATAAAATATCAAATGAAAGGTCTTGAAATCCTCTTTTCAACGTCACTGATTTTGCTAAATTTTGACGCGCCAGTAGGATGCCCAATCAGACCCCCAATAAATGGGGGTCTGGTGTGCTATGCAATAGGATGCCCAATCAGACCCCAGTACATGGGAACCTGACGCGTCATGCACAATCAGATCCCCAGTAAATAGGGGCCTGACGCAACGCGACAGTAGGACGTTCAATCAGACCCCAGTAAATAGGGGTTTGGCGCGACATGCCAGTAGGACCCCCAATCAGACCCCAGTAAATGGTTCCGTCTTTGTTCTCGTTCCGTATCTTCTTCTTCTTGTTGTTTTTCTGTTGTTTCACATCTACTCCTATTCTGTTTCATTGATGAGATCAATGTGACATTGATAAAATAGATCAATGTGAATGGGATGAAGTCAATTAATGACTTTGGTCCTTCTTCGTCTTGCTGTTGCTTTTTCTTTCATGTTTTGGTATTGTTTTTCATATCTACGTCTATTATGTTTCATTGATGAATTAGATCAATGTCAAGGGGGTGAAGCCAATTAATGACTTTGGTCTTCACGGCTAGTATATATATTTAATATTTAATGAAAAAAAGAGAGAGAGAAAGGCATTTAAAATAAATAGGATACGAAAGGAAGACAGACCAATCCAACTACACCTTAATTCGTGTAATCTGTTTTCTCCACGTTCTTGACACACACGTAGAACAAAATAAATAAATTATTTTAAAATAAAATCAATTTTAAATATATATAAAAAACTGCAGCTGTTGCAGTTTAATTTTTATTTTTAAAGTAGGTTTACAAAGATTTTAAAATGAATTTTACAAGTAAACGAAGAAATAATTTTAAAATAGTTCTAAGAATAGGATGTATGGTTCCTTTTTTGTGAAAAGTTATCACATTTTGTTAAAATTAACAATTTATAGTTAATTATAATTTTTTATTTAAAATTAACGTGAGTTTTTAAAATATAACTAATTTAAAATTTTGTAAAGTTATAACATTCATTTTAGAAAATATTTAATATTTAATATTTTAAAATTATCATTTTTGCGTGTGACTTTTTTATGTACGTGAGGAGTTAGTTTTATTCTTTTAAATTTATGATTTTTCCTTAAAAGAGGATTATCTATTCATACAAATTAAAATTAAAATCATGTAAATATAGAATAACTTCTTCTTTTTAAAAAAAAATTGTTATTTGGAAGAAGAAAAAAAAAAGGTTCGAATTTGACGGTTAGCATAATCGTGGAACAATTCTTAAACGTGTGTTTATCTTATCAAGATGTTATTAAATTTGAATTCACTTCAACTTCTCAAGAAGCCTACACTTTTAAAACTGTACGCTTTTACAGAAACAATGCTCAGTTACAAAATCCTCCATGATGCCTATTCAAAGTTCAAACATATTTTTTTTTTGGTTCAAAACAGAGTAATATATATAGATTACGTAATATGCATCATTACATTGTTACCATCAAGTGGCAAAACAGGACACCTACTATTGGTGTTCTGGGGAAGGGGCATACTATTATTAGTACCACTATTACTAGTACTATTACAAGAGTTACTTGCAAAAGATTTCTTAGATAGTCTAACAAATGGAGTTCCTTCTTTGTCTGCTTCTAGTTTCTTGGATACAAACACCGGAGGAACTTTCATGCACAAAAAAGAATTGATATGATCCATTTTAGCGCCTTCCTTTGCTAGAGCGTCTACCACTTGGTTTGTTTCTCTAAAGTCGTGGTGTATTGGGGGTTCCCCAGACGTTGAAGTAGATCCCTGCAATCAGAAAGAATATTTTCGTAAGTGGGGTGTTCCCCTTGAATGAGGGTTATAATTTCCTTGCAATCGACGTTAACTTCCAATGGTACTAATCCTCTTTCATCAGCCCTGAAGTAATTAGAAGGTACAATACAATTCTTTTAAAAATATGCAGACTTAAAACTACAATAAAAGTATTTGTTTGTAGTTCCGTCAACCATTGATTATAAAGATATTATGATGTCTATCGATCATTTGTTTAGTATTATTTAAAATCTATTTTCATGTTGTCTGATTTATATTTTATTTATGGATGAATTGTATTGTGTGCAGAAGATCATAAAACTTGAGAGATAAAATGAAAAACATCAACAGATCAGTTGCTCTTGAACACAATTTTACAAGCAAGTACAAATAAAACAACTCAAGTGGAGACAATCATAACTTCATCAAACCAAAGAATGTTGCAGGAAGTTAAAAAAGAAGCAATCTTCTCAAAATCAGTCCAAAAATGGAACGTCTTCAACGAATTTTTCAAATGAAATAAAGTAACTTACTCTTGCCAATGCCAATCAGTCATCAACTCAATATAATGAAAATTGAGGGATTTACGAATCTTTGTTTTATCTAACCATTGCCAACATAATTTCTAACTCATTTATAAGAACATGTTTATTGAATTGTAATATAATATTTGTGTATTAAATAAATTCGTCAAGTCAAGTGAAAAGTTAATAAAAAGTCACATAGTGATAAAAGAAGAATTTAATTTTATGAGTTTTAGATTCTAGAATAAAGATATTACAAGTGATACATGTATTAAGACAAATGTAGGAATTGCTTTAAATTATTGAGACATGATATCTCTTATGTTTAGACTTGTCACTTGAGTTTTAGACTTTCACCATATTTAGAAGATCTTGTACTTATGACATCAAATCTTGGGGTGATATTTTCTCTTTCGCATTTCCTATTACCTAATCTTGTGTTAAGAATATTATGTTTTTGCTTACTTTTCTGTTGCTTATATCGAATTTAGTTGGTAAAAGTATTAGGTTGGCTTACCTATCAGTTGGGAATGTGAACACCTAATTTTTTTTATATTTATCTTATTTTCATAATTTCATTTTAAAATATTTGAAAACTAAAAACAAGAGTTGCATTATTAATATAAGTTTTATTTTTATTTTTTTAAAAGAAAGTTTATAAATATATGTTTCTTTTAATTTTAATTTAATAAATAAGTTAGTATTTCAAAGTAGTTAAAGATATAAACAAATATTACCGACATTTAAAATAATAAAGCAATAACTAAAGAATATGATTACAATTTATTATTAGCTACTTAATTTTTGGTTAGTAAAAAAAAAAAATTAAATAATTATATTATATTAAAAATAAATAAATCATAATAACGTATTATACCCACTCTCCCCACCTTTACCCCATGATCCCATTACACTACACCTACACTACCCCCAACCCACAACAACACACTACCAATACAACCCCTATATCAACACATACATACGCACACAAACAGAGGGAGAACAACCAAAAACACACACGCACAGACCCAAAAAAAAACAAAAACAGCATAAAACACGGGGAAAAAAAAGGAAACAATCAGCAACACAAAAAAAAAACTCACGCACCAAAATTCCACAAACAAAACAATTCTTTCCTTCCAGCAACACCAAAATAAAAATAAAAATCGCACAACGACAAAAGCAAACCGGAAAAAAAAAAGTTGAGTTTGAGGTTTTTGTTCGTGGTTCTAAATTCGTGATTTCAATTGTAATCTTTTTTTTTTGTGAATTAATTTTCACAAGAGGTAACACTTAATCCTTTTATATAGTTTAATATCATGATTATACAAGCATTTGTTGCAATATATATGTTGAAATTGTTAAATTCCGTATGTGTTTAATTCATTTATATTCATTGATGTTATAATAGTATTTTCAAATCTTTCATATCAACTTTATGATTTAGATCTTTTATATCATTAGACTTAGTGCGAAATTGTTATAACAAACCTTAGTCTATTTGCCTATTATTATTATTAGTCTAAATTACATGTGGTTTAGAAATTCTAGTTTGCATACCAATAAAAATTAGAGTCAACTTTCTTTTGAATAGGGGTCCAAATAAAGTGACTTGAAACACCAAAACTCAATTTCGAGTGGCGACTCTGAAATAAAATCATCTCTTTTCGAAATGTCACTTTAATTGGAAAAACTCTATATTCAAAAGAATTCATTCTCGAATTCGCCACACCTACATCAAAAAATGATAAATCACCAACATTGAAGACATTATGGACCAAATACTCACTTGGTAAGCATTATCCCCAATCTTCTCAAGCACTTAAAAAGGTCCATCTCCTCTTGGCATAAGTTTGTACTTCCTTTTTCTTGGAAATCTTTCCTTCCTAAAATGAACCCATAACCAATCACCGGGTGCAAAGGTGACTCGCTTTCGTCCCTTGTTGGCTCTTTTGGTTGCATCATTGTTGGCCTTCTCTATTTGCATTCTTACTTTCTCATGGATATTCTTCATAGCTTTTGCCTTAGTTTTGCATCTATACTCACAATAACATCTTTGGGTAAAGGAATTAACGTCATAAACACACTCAAAAAGGGTTATGCCAATATACGTATGAATAGTTTTATTATATGCAAACTCAATTAATGGTTATTGATCCCTCCCAAGAAGTTAACTTCCCTTTAACCATAACCCTAAGCATGTTACCTAAGGTTCTATTAACCACCTCGGTTTGACCATCCGTTTGAGGATGACAAGAAGTAGAAAATAGTAACTTAATTTCCAAATTTCCCTACAAACACCTCCAAAAATGGTTTAGAAACTTTGAATCTCTATCATTAACAATTGTTTGGGGAACACCATGCAATTTCATCACATTATGAACAAATAAGGTAGAAACATGAGATGCATCATCACTTTTATGACAAGCAATAAAGTGAGCCATTTTAGAAAATCTATCCACAACAACAAAGATGCTATCCTTACCCTTCCTAGTCCTCGGGAGACCAACAACAAGGTTCATGGAAATATCTAGCCAAAGGCCGCTAGGAATAGGCAAAGGGGTATACAACTCATGGGGTTGGGTACAATATTTAGCATGCTTACAATCCAAACACCTAGCACAAATTCTCTCCACATCTCTTATCATCTTAGGCCAAAAGAAATATTCACTAAGAATAGCTAAGGTTTTTGACACTCCAAAATGACCCATCAACCCTCCATTGTGTGCCTCTTTCACTAATAACTCTACATGAGGGCATAGGTACACAAAGCTTTCCATTCCTAAACAAATAGTCATCCTTCAACTCAAACCTAGGAGTTCTAGCTTCATTATCCTTCTTAACAACATGTACACACATATTCAAGCTCACTTGAAACTCTCCAAAGACTTTTTCAAAATCATCATCATTAGAATATAACTCCTTCAAACTCTCAAAATCCATCAATCTAGAAGTCAAGGTATTGATCAAAGCATATCCTCTAGATAAAGCATCCGCCACCTTGCATATAATTAACAACATAAGGAAACGACTCAATAAATTCTATCCATTTGGCATGTCTTCTATTAAGCATATTTTGAACCCTAATATGCTTCAAAGCCTCAGGTTCGGTTCTAATCACAAACTCCTTATGCCACAAATTAATAATGTTGCCAATTCGCTAAGGCTCTCACTAGGGCATATAGTTCTTTATCATAGGTAGAATATTGCAATGGAGCTCCTCTTTAGTTCTCACTAAAGTAAGTTATGGGTTTCCCTTCTTGCATCATGACCGCACCAATGCCTACTCCACTAGCATCACACTCAATTTCAAATATCTTCTCGAAATTGGGAAGTTGAAGTAAAGGAGTGGAACTAAGTTTCTCCTTTTAAGTGCTCTACCATCAATCAGATGTCAACCTCCATTTCCTCCTCTTCTTCCTCTACCACCTAACCTCTCTTGTTGAGCTTGATCATCTATTCCATAGCCATCAAAAGAATCATGCTTCTCAACATTATGTTGGGCCCTCATTTGAGGTCTAATTATTTATGGTGGAAGATTTGTTTGTTGATCTCCCCCTTTTGGAAGTGTCACTTGATTGCGAGCCTTCGTTGGTAATGTGACATTAGGAGATAGGGTATCTTTCACAATTAAGTGTGATGGAGTTGCATCATCAAGAGGAGTTTTACTTGATCCCTCATCATTTTGACCACTAGGATTGAAAAACGCAAGTGGTTGCTTTGCGATTTCTTGAGTTCTCACCCTCTTATCCACATCTTCCAATTTTCCCTTCATATCTCTCATGTCTTCTAATAGTTGTTGAAGCATCATTTCCATTTTGTTGGAGGGTTCTCCCTCCAATTGAGTCATTGTACCTACAAAAAGAAATAAAGAGTAAGTAGAAAAAGTTCCTCACCACTCACTCACTTAATGTATTTTTTTTTTCACTCAAACTCGTGTATCATTCTAAGGCCAAGGCTTTTAAGCCTACCCTCCAATGAACTCACTTCACTCATGCCTTTTACCACTCTTGAATAACCCAAGGTAGAGAGTCCACATCGTCAAATAATTCACAAGTGGTACTACATCTTCGGGATGGAGTGGAGTTTATGTAAGTCAAGAAAGGACACTAAAACTAAAGGAAATGGAAACAAATAAGCATTCAACAAAATAAAAGAAAAAAAATTTGGCACGAACAAGAACTAGCTTAAGTAAAGTATGAACTAATACTCAAAGTAAACTAGGTAGAGTTAACTAACAAAAATAGAGAAATATTTTTTTTCCTTTTTCTTCTACAAGAAGTGGGTTAATTTTTTTATTTTTTATTTTTAAACCAATCCCCTTCCATACTTCATCAAATGGACTCAAATTCGAGAAATCACTACTCCACAACTACATAAACAAGTTTTGACCATCAATTTCTACAAACAAACAACAAATCAACAAACCCATTTTCAAGTTTCTTCTTCAAATCTTCAAATCCTAACAATGACTTCTCGTTTTATTTTTGCCATGTATTCTTTGATTTTCAACTAGGAAACAACAATATGTAGCTCAAAGAAATCAACAAACTCTCAAATTCATCAACTACATTCAATTTTGTTTTTTTTTGCAGTTTTTTTTTAAAAAATTTCAAAAATTAAACAATTCAAAGATTAAGAATTGTAGGAACAATTTTTTGGCCTTACTCTAATACCAATTTGATGTGAAACAAGAAGATAAAATTAAACTAGAAATAAAAAAAAAATAGATAAAAGAGATAGACACAATTAAATTTAAGCAACTAAAAGATGTAATGATGAAACTAATCAAAACACCACTTAATTGAGAAATAAAAGCACCTAATCTATTAGAATCCTCAAGAAAGTAGCAACCTTACTTGCAAATTCTAGGACAAAATGTTGAAGTTCAACAAAGGGCTTCCAAACTCTCACAAGAGGCATAACATATCCAAAAACTACTTATGAAACCCAAAAATCTTCTATTTATACTAAAAACTAATAATAGTGAAGAAAGACTCAATTGCCCCTCATTAAAATTACAAGATAATTAAAATGGTAGAACACTTAATATATTAAATTTCTTCAAGTCTTCCATGTTGGAGCCTTCCAAAGGTTCCATCTTCATCCATAATGCTTGCAATGCTTGAAGGTCCTTAGCTTGACTCCTTGTGAAAGGCTTCCTTGAAGTAGTGTCACTTTGATCTACATCAATTATGCTTGTTGCTTACTTTTCTGTCGCTTATATCGAATTTAGTTGGTAAAAGTATTAGATTGGATTACCTATACGTTGGGAACATAGATGTCATCACGACTTGCAATTTTGAGTTAATAATTATTTATAAACTTAAAAATTCACCCTAGTTTATAATCAAGCTCCTAATTTTGGTGACAATTAATATGGCAAGACTCATATTTACTAAATTTCAAGCTTAGGACAAATCTTTAATTTCTCCTAATGTCATAATCTAATAATATTTATATAATATGCCTAATATTTAATTACTTATACCAATATATTCAAACTTAAATCATATGGTGAAGGATTTGAAAAAAAAAACAATATCGAAGTTAACGTGAAACAATATGCAAATTCCTGGAAACTACAATTTTGCAAACCTCCATCTATTCATCCATTAGCCTTATCCAATCATAACCATTAATTATTGGTCACTAAGACCTTGTCTCCCCTAAACCACTACATTAGGTCAACCTGCAAACTAAAACAAAATCCTTATCTAACCACTTTAACATTCACATATAATGTGCAGTAATTAGAAAATCAATTTTATATATATAGGCACACAATTGAAAATCAAACTGAAATTTGCTTACTTTGAAGGTTGTCGATCTTCGTGGCTATGCAGCAACTAAGTCGTGTCCTAGGTTGTTTTCTTCTTCTTTTTTTGGTTTTTTTCTAAATAAAATAATTAGGTACTCCCTTGGTCCCTAATTACTTGTCCACTTTTGAATTGACACACCTATTAAGAAAGCAATTATTAACATAGTGAGTTTACCATTTTACCCCTATTAATTATGAAGTGGATGAATTAAAAATTTAAGATTTTCAAAAAGTTCTACATTTTTCAAAGTAATTAATAGAGGGTATAATAGGTAAAAAAAAATTGTCCTTTCTTAACTTGTCAAAATGGACAAGTAATTAGGGACAACTATAAAAGGAAAAGTGGACAAGTAATTAGGGACAGAGGGAGTATTAAAAGTGATAAATTCTATTAACTTAATTTAATTATATGTGCCAAGTGGTAAAAGATATTAAAATAGACTTGGCCCATTAACTATCAGCTATATTAAATTTTTTTATAAATCCGTTAACTAAATAATCGTAGTTACCGAATAGTTCAAAATTTCCATCTAAAATTTTACGGGAAGAGTCAAAATAGTTCTAGTGCTCAAAACAGTCTAACGGGTCGTTACAGTATACTTGTTGATAATATACAAATACAAAAAAATAATTGTATATAATTGTTGAAAATATTAAAATAAGGTCTAAAAAAGTAAGAAAGATGCAATAAACATTGATACATTAAATCCATAGAATCATATACAACATAATGTGAAATGTATTGATAAAAATACAAATCACAAAAAATATACAAAATCAATTATATAAATACCTCAATAATACTGAATATACAAATAATAGATGGAACGTATACTTCCTGATAATATACAAATGCAAAATAATTAATGTAAATATATAAATATGGTTTAAAAAGTATAAAAACTGCAATAAACATTGATACACTAAAGTCAGAGAATCATTTACAACATAAAGTGGATTGTATTGATAGAAATACAAATCACAAAAATGTTTTAAATTTTTTAAAGATATATAGGTGATCACGTAGACATCATAAATATTTCATCATTAAAAATAGTAACTTGTCCGAACACTTATATATCTTTAAAATACACTATTAAATAGTGCAGGAGGTAATAGACTAGGTTTTGCCGAAAGTTTGGAATTGTTACAACAATTTCGATCAAAGTTCCAATGTATTTCAGACTTTTTTCCCTTAATTCTTCGGCAACAATCTTCTTATAATCGCTAAAAAATTATTGATTATATGTATTACTACTGATATTTGGAAATGTTAAATATTCTTTTTTATAATCATAACATTAGGATGTAGTAAATTTTATTTTCAAAGCCTTATTCTCTGCAAGTGCACATTAGTGTGCTGCTAACGTGCACATCTTGGCTAAAAATGGCCATAGAAAGATTGGATCGCGAGTTACAACAGCGAAAAAAACTGTTACCGAGAAGGGGAAAACACCTGAGAGGAATATTGGAGTTGAAGCCAAGGAAAAAGCCCTTGAGAAGACTCCACCTATGGGGTTTCAAGGGAGATGTCCACTTACCTAATCGAAGGGAGGGGGGGGGGGTTGGGTCTCCAAGCACTTTGATATGTGCCAATTAATAAATAAGTCGTTAGTTCGGTCAGTGATCACGTGAGTCGCACGTGCTAGTTGTTAGTCGGTTAACACTGTAGCCAAGTTAGTTATAACTAACTATGGGATCTGCTTTTAATTCACGTGTATAAATAGGAGATCAACCCCAATTGTAAAGGGATCCAATTGTAAAAGATCAATAAACATTTCTCTCTCTCTCTTCTCAATTTCTCTATTCTACAGAACCAGTTATTCAAGAGCAATTAGTTAATTTGCTCTTTAGGCTTAGTTCGATTTCTTCCCAATTTATCGATACGCATCATTGGTATCAGAGCAAGTGATTCTCTGATCTGTAATAATGGGAGATCACAATACTCGGATGCAGGAGTTGCGCAAGGAAGTTGACAGTCTCAAACACTCCATGGAAGGTGTAACCAGCTCTGTTGCAGAGATTCGACAATCAGTGGATGCTAGTATGGCTCAAGCCATGGATGAATTTCGAAGGTTGTTCGCGACGTCTATGAACAACAATGGAGGTACCAGACCAGCAGCTGAAGGAGTTCCTAGAGATGGAAATAGATCAGAAAATTATCAGTTGCCAACTCGAAACTATCATATGGATTTCCCTAAATTTGATGGACAAGGGTTGAGGGAATGGATTTACAGATGTGAACAGTTCTTCGATGTAGACGAAACTCCAGATGACTCAAGGGTTAAGTTGGCATCTTGCAATTTTGAGGGTAAGGCACTCCAATGGCACCAATCTTATATGAAGCACATAATTTCCAGGGAATGGCCACGATGGACTTAGTATGTCGAAAACCTCTTTGCCAGGTTTGGAGCTGAACTATTTGATGATCCAATGGGTGATTTCAAGGATTTGAGACAGGTAAACACTGTTCAATACTATGTCAATCTTTTTGATGAACTTCTCACTAGGGTTGAATTATCAGAAGACCAGATTGCTAGTTGCTTTGTTAGAGGATTGAAACCGAAAATTGGTTTACCTGTTAAGATGCTCGCACCAAGGTCACTAACTAAAGCAGTTAACCTAGCTAGAATACAGGAACAAACTCTAGTTGTCTAAAAGCAAGTGTTTTCTGAACCATCAGTACTTTCCAATCCCAGAAATATACACAGATTGGCTGCTACTAACTCTTCTTTTTCCTATGGATCCAACCAACCAACGAAGCATAACCCAACTACTTCTAAATTTCAAAACCCCACCTTGGCCAACAATCCAAAGCCTCAACTTAAGCATGCCAAATTGTTGTCACCAGCTGAAATAGAGGAAAGAAGGAGTAAGGGTCTGTGTTTTAACTGTGATGTAAAATACAGTTATGGTCACGTTTGTAAGAAAAAGAGGCAATTATTCTACATGGAAGTAGAAGAAAGAGAAAGAGAACCCAAAGAAATAGAGGATGACATAATGGTAGACCCTGCTGAATTTTTAACCATGATTGGTCAAGGCCTAGAGACCGATAATGAAGGGGCCATTTTACCTCATGTATCTATACATGCTATGAATGGATCCCATGATTTTAGAACTATGCGAGTTACTGTGTTGGTGAAAGGCAAGGCAGTGCATGTGTTGATTGATACGGGCAGCACACACAATTTCCTTGACTTGAATACAACAAAGAAGTTGAGGTGTGTGATGACAGCTATCTCACCTTTTGTTATATCGGTTGCTGATGGCAAGAAAATCCAGAGCAATTATGTGTGCAAGAAACTGGCTTGGAAAATGCAAGGGGTTTCATTTGATTCTGACATGTTAGTTTTGCCTATTGGTGGATGCAACATGGTTTTGGGAATCCAGTGGCTGATAACATTAGGAAACATCATGTGGAATTTCAGGAGGCTAAAAATGGAGTTCACTATTATGGGGCGCAAAATTTCCTTAAGAGGAATACAACCTACTGCAGAAAAGATGGTTCATCAGGACCACATGGACAAGTTGCTAGCAAAACCAGCAGAGCTTTGTATGATTTTGTTTGGGGTTTTTAAAAAGGAGGAAAATGGCAGTCTATTATCAATTGAGGCAGTTCCAGACAATGATGTAGAAGGGGTTAATAATCTAGAGTGCATCTTAGAGGAATATAGTGATTTGTTCGAGGTTCCCAAAGACCTACCACCATCTAGACTCCATGATCACAAGATTATATTGCAAGATGGGACATCTGCCATAAACATTAGGCCATACAGATATCCTATAGTACAAAAGGATGAAATTGAGAAGATGGTGAAGGACATATTTCACTCGAGGGTAATTAGGCATAGTACCAGTCCCTACTCCTCACCTATTGTCATGGTGAAGAAAAAAGATGGTACTTGGAGAATGTGTGTAGACTATAGAGAACTGAATAGCCATACTGTAAAAGATAAATTCCCTATTCCAGTGATTGAAGAGTTATTGGATGAACTCCATGGTGCTAAGTATTTTTCTAAATTGGATTTAAGATCTGGCTACCATCAGATCAGGATGTTTGAATCTGATATCCCAAAAACTGCATTTAGAACACATCAGGGCCATTATGAATTTATGGTCATGCCTTTTGGCTTAACCAATGCCTCTTCCACATTTCAGAGCCTCATGAACCAAATTTTTCAACCACATCTCAGAAAATTCGTACTTGTATTTTTTGATGATATTCTAGTCTATAGCCAAAGCTGGAATGCTCACATGTCTCACTTAAGTGAAACTTTCAGGATACTGAGATCCTATGTGTTGTTGTGAAGAAGAGCAAATGTGCGTTTGGTGCTCAGCAGATTGACTACCTAGGCCACATTATTTCTGAATCAGGAGTAGCTATGGATACCCATATGGTGGAAGCAGTGTTGAATTGGCCTCAACCAATTACTCTTAAGGCCTTGAGGGGGTTCCTTGGCCTTGCTGGTTACTATAGACGATTTATACAGGGTTTTGGGATCACTGCTAGACCTCTTTATGATCTCCTTAAGAAGGGCACTTTTCATTGGAATCTTGCAGCTTCTATAGCCTTTGAAGAACTGAAAGTTGCCATTACTTCAGCACCTGTATTGGCCCTCCCAAATTTTTCCAAGAGCTTTGTGGTAGAAACTGATGCATCTGGAGGAGGGATTGGAGTTGTATTGCTTCAAGACAATAGACCAATTATTTTTTTCAATCAAGGGTTATGTGCAAAGAATCAAGCATTATCAGTCTATGAGAGAGAGTTACTTGCATTGGTATCTACAGTACAGAATTGGAGACCATACCTATTGGGCAGACAATTTGTGATTAAGACTGATCATCATAGCCTAAAGTACTTGTTAGAACAGAGAATTACTACACCAAGTCAGCAGAAGTGGTTGATTAAGCTGCTTGGCTATGACTATTCTATTGATTATAAGAAAGGGAAAGATAATGTGGTAGCCGATGCCTTTTCAAGGAAGGATGATCTAGTTCTTAACAGTATCTCTGGAGTGGAGTCTCAACTATTAGAAGCGGTCAAGGCTTCTTGGTCACAGGACCCTTCTTTACAAAAGTTGATCCATCAGATTCAGGGAGCAGGAGGTCATAAGCCCTATTTTAAGTTTCATACTGGGCTGTTAAGTAGGAAGGGCAAGATAATAGTAGGCTCTGTCCCTACTCTGAAGAAAGACCTGATGGATTTCTATCACACCAGTTCTAGTGGTGGTCATCAGGCATGAGGGCGACTCTACAAAGATTAAAGCAGGATTTCTACTGGAAGGGAATGAAACCTGATGTTTATTCATTTGTTAGGCACTGTGAGGTTTGTCAACAATGTAAAGGTGAGAATGTTGCATACCCTGGCCTGCTACAACCTTTGCCTATTTATGATAAGGTGTGGCAAGATATTTCTATGGACTTCATTGAGGGTCTTCCTAAGGCTACAGGCAAAGAAGCTATTTTTGTGGTGGTTGATAGACTGAGTAAAGCTGCCCACTTCATGGCCCTAAAGCATCCCTACACAGCTTTAGAGGTAGCTCAGATGTTTATGGATGGGGTGTTCAAACTTCATGGCATGCCCAAGACAATTGTATCTGACAGAGATGTTGTGTTCACTAGCAAATTTTGGAAGGAGTTGTTTAGACTGCAGAAGGTGTCTCTTCTCACTTTGACTGCCTACCACCCACAAACTGATGGCCAAACTGAAGTGGTTAACATGTGTTTAGAAGGGTATCTGAGATGTATGACTTTTGATAAGCGTAAAGAATGGCCTCAATGGCTCTCACTGGCTGAATGGTGGTATAACACCACCTTCCACACCTCTATCAACTTAACCCCCTATGAGGTGGTTTATGGACAGAAACCACCACCCCTTCTCCCTTACATGGCATTTGAATCTAAGTTGAATCTAGTGGATAGAAGTCTACAAGCTAGGGAGGCTACTCTAAGGAGTCTCAAGTCTCATTTGGCAAGAGCTCAGAACAGGATGAAAACACAAGCTGATAAAAGAAGGACTGAATGGGAGTATGCAGTAGGAGATTGGGTATATGTGAAGTTACAGCCATACAGACAAGTATCATTGAAAGCTCACACCTTCCAGAAGTTGGCTGCAAAGTTTTTTGGACCTTTTCAAATCATAGCAAGAGTGGGTTCTGTTGCTTATACTCTCGATTTGCCCCCTAATGCTAAGGTCCATCCTACTTTCCACATCTCTCAGCTCAAGAGGAAGTTGGGCCACCACACTGATTCTGTTGTTCTACCTTTGGTTCGCTCAGATGCTGGACATGTGTTGCTGACACCAGAAGTTATTCTTGACAAGCGATTGATCAAACGACATGGCAAACCACTTGCTCAATTGTTGATCAAGTGGTTTAACACGGCTGAGGAAGACAGTACCTGGGAGGATTACCAGTCATTCATTCAACAATTTCCTTCTTTTCATCCTTGAGGACAAGGATGGTCTCAAGGGGGAAGTATTGATATGTGCCAATTAATAAATAAGTCGTTAGTTCGGTTAGTGGTCATGTGAGTTGCACGTGCTAGTTGTTAGTCGGTTAACACTGTAGCCAAGTTAGTTATAACTAACTATGGGAGTCTGCTTTTAATTCACGTGTATAAATAGGCGATCAACCCCAATTGTAAAGGGATCCAATTGTAAAAGATCAATAAACAGTTCTCTCTCTTTCTCTTCTCAATTCCTCTGTTCTACAGAACCAGTTGTTCAAGAGCAATTAGTTAATTTGCTCTTTAGGCTTAGTTCGATTTCTTCCCAATTTATCGATATGCATCACACTTGGCGTGTTTCTGAACATGCTAACGTGACTAAGGATGGTCTATGCAAGCCTCCACCAAGCATGAGTCGCGAAAATGGCATTGAAACTGTAATTGGTCCTGAAATGGTTGTAGGAGAGATTATTGATGGTGGTGGAGAAGTTTTTTCAGGTGTCGAGGATCTAACTACAGTTCGTGGGGATGACAATACATGCGTAAATCTATTCAAGGGGAACAAATTAGTAGAGAAAGAAATAGGCCTCAAATTCATTTCCCCTTGAACTCTCTAAAGCTGAAATCTAAAGGCGAGTGAGTCGTGGTTGCTGGAAATTATCATGTATGTAGTGGGTGTTGATCCTACCATTGCTAGCATTGAAAGGTTCATTGCAAGAAGATGGAGCATGGTGAAAAAGCCCAAGATATACTACCTTAATGAAGGCTATTTTGTGGTTAGATTTGGGAGCTTAGATAACAGAAATAAGGCGCTCTATGTTGGTCCTCAATTGATGAACATACCTATTATTATTAAGACATGGACCCCCGAATTTGACTTTGCTAAGGAGGCTCTCAAAACCATCCCCTTAGGGAAAAACTCCTTAACTTACCCCTCAATTGTTGGTCTATGGACTCCTTGAGTAGGCTAAATAGTGTCTAACACAACCCCTTGTATGCAGACAAATGTATAACTAAGATGGAAAGGATCTCATACACTAGAGTTCCGATAGAGATGGATATTACTAGATGCCTTTCTACGGTGGTCAAAGTTTTGGATCCTGATGGGAAGAGTTTGATCTGGTCTATGATTGGAGACTTACATATTGTAACAATTGTTGTCAGTTAAGGCCAGACTGCTCAAAATACAAAGTGCAGCAACCTATTGTGGAGTTAAAAAAGGGTCAATGAGAGGATAAACAACTTCCCCAATAGAGGCAGAAAGGAATGAACATTACCAAACAATATAAGAACTATGGTAACAATGGAAAAATGGTGTACATTCCCAGGAATTGGGCTGGTAAACAAGTAAAAACACTAGCTAGACAAGGAATGGTGTCAAATTCCTAAGTCAACTTCTAAAGAAAGTGATATAGCTTCTACAAGTACTGATACTGCTAGAATAGGAAATACCTTTCGTATATTGAACAGGGATGTGAGTGGTGAGAAGCAACAAAGTAGTGATCTTGATGATATAAAGAATGATGTTGTTGTCCCTAATACACTCCCAACCTCTAAATGAGTATTGTTACTTGGAATGTGAGGAGAGTGAATAAGTTACACAAGCAGAGGGAGTTGGCTAAGTTTATTAGAAAAAAATAGTGTTGGTTTTATAGTTAGAATTGAACATAGAGTTATGGATACAGCCGCAAAGAACATAGTTCAAAAAATTGGAGGTGGGATGCTAACTACAATAGCTTTAGCTCAAGTCGTATATGGATAATGTAGGATCTTAATAGGTTCAGTATTTCTGTAAGTTTGAAACATGAACAATTTAGACAACGTAGGGTGTAGTATGGAAATGTTTGTTTCATGTTTTTCATTATATATGGGAAACACACTATTTCAGATAGAAGATTTATGTGGAAGGACTAAGAAACGTGTCAAAGAAGTATCCAAGAATCATGGGTGGCTTTAATTCTATTTCTGAGGTGGATGACAAATTATATGGGAATGAGGTTCAGAAAACTGAGATAGAGATTTTAGACAGTTCCTCATGGCTACAGGACCTGATGGGCTTAATCTTGTTAGGATAAAATACACTTAGAGCAATGGACATATTTTTAATAAGATTGATAATGCTCAGTGGCTATTGCATATGTTAACTACCAACATTACTATTATGGGCCCATTATTTTCAGATCACTCCCCACTTTGTCTAACCATTACTGATCGAGCACAAGCGGCAGAATCATACATCCTTTAAGTTTTTCAACTATATGGCTGCTCATCGGAATTTTCATATAATAGTAATTGAATGCTGGAAAAAGGTTACTGGGCTAGCTACACTACCTACCATCTAGAGGAAATCAATGAGTGTAAAAGTAGATATGAAGAAGCAACCCAATAAGCAGGAATACTCAAGTATAAAGAGTATAGTGCAGGAACCAAAGATTAAGTTGATGTGAATGCAGGAACAAACTGGTGATGGAAAGCAATAAGAACCGATTGATGAGGAGAAATTGTTCGAATGGAGTATGAAATGGGCTAGTATTGAATAGAGTTTTGCTAGGCAAAAGTCTAGAGTTACTTGGAAGAAGCTTGGGAACTCTATGTCAACTTCATTAATTCTTTGCTAATATGAATAATAAAGTCTCACATAATAGAATTGAGGGTATTACTATTATTGTTAGTATTATTGTACACACTGAACAAGACATTAAGAAGGAAATATATAGCTATTACAAAGGGCTTTTAAGGACCAGGGTTGCTAAATGACCTACAATTCAACCTAATTTCATATAGTGCAACTTGAATTTGCTGATGATTTTGTAGATATAACATACAGTCGGTGGAAAAACTATTTTATTATTTTCAGATGCATGGTCTTATTGCTAATGTTCGTAAGAGTTCTGTCTATTTTGAAGGTATAGATCTGGCTACTCAACAAGCTATTCTGAAATTGTTATAGTTCTCAAAAGGAATATTTCCTTTTTGATACCTTAAAGTACCTATAAATACTAAAAGATTGTCAAGTAGGCAGTGTACTCCTCTACTTAAAGCTCTTATCTTATGCATGTAGAGATCGGTTATTCAAATCAATGCTCTTTGCTATGCATACCTTTTGATTTCAAGTCTTTGTTCTACCTAAAAAGGGGTACTAAAGACAATCGAAGCTATTTACAAATTTTTTTCTCAGGACAGGGGGAAACAATTCTTCTTTCTTTAGTGAAATGAAAGACACTATAATTGTTTTATTGTGCAGGAGGATTATTTATCCATTTTTATAGATGGCACAAATTGGTGTGTACAAAATACTATGAAACTTGTGTAAAAAAAAAGGTAAATTGTGGATTAAATGGGTCTATATGTATTACTTGAAGTTTGGGAATGGGTTCAAAATAAAGCATCTTGGATGTTGAAAAAGATCTTAAGAGCTACTAAAACTATGGAGGAAGCTTGTTTGGATTAAGATAGTGTGAAAAGGTCACATGTGTTCTCTATTAAACAATTTTACCTTAAGCTTAAAGGTGTTAATCCTAAATTAGCATGGAGAAGACTAGTCTGCAACAATTTTGGAGCTCTTAAATGAGGGTTTATTTTGTACCTAACTTTACATGGAAAGTTGTACATTAGGGACAAATGCTGAAATGAGGTTTTTATTTTTATTTTTTATGATAATATATGCCCTTGATGTGTTTAATTTAGCTGAAGAGACAGTAGATCATTTGTGCTCATTCTCTAAAGAAGTGTGGAAAAGACTGCTAGCTTGTCAACAATATCTTAGAGCTGTCATGGATTGGTCTGCTGAGTTAACATAGATGTCTCAAAATGTGAATGACAAAGCTGTTCAGGGTAATAATGGCTAGCAGTGTATACATGGTGTGACAAGAGAGGAACTACAGAGTCTTTCAAGGGTAAAGGTGAACTTCAAGCATTATCACTACCTCGATTGTTCAAGAAACCATTGTTAGGGAATTCATGAAGCCTAAATTAACTTATTTTAAATTTATCATCTATTATTATGATTTTTAATAACAAGAACCAAGGTATTGTATTATATCAAATGACTAATATTTTATTAACTCTAAAGAACATTTTCTAGTTTATATCATGTATCTCTATTTATTATGTAATGTCTTTTCTTCTACATGTTTCATCAATTTTCTTCTACTTGTTTATTTTCTTTCTTTTCATCGATTTTCTTCTTCTACCTTATATGTGGTATCTCGATATGTTTTCTTCGTCATATTTGTTTTCTTCTTTTCTTTCATCAATTTTCTTCTTTTTGTTTGTATACTTCTTTTGATTCATCATTCTAGCTTATATCTAGTATCTCTTTTTATTAATAAAATATTAAAAGTTATTTATCAGTAATTTAACTACATTTAATTGATAGAAATCTTTCATCTCCCCATTAATTAACCTAATACAGATTACTTGAACTCAATTTACAATCCTACTATTTCATATCTCACATTTACTATTTTTTCCCTTAAGCTTCCAAAAGTTATGTGAACTTTTCATGTTCCTTATCAAATAGAATTGGAGTAATATATAGTGCATGTGCAGTGATTTTCTACAACTCAAGTCACATTAATCTTTCATCTTTAAGCTTTATATAATATATAGATTAGCAGCTATATGCCATAAAAGTTTGAATATATAAATATATAATGTTGATTGGTAACTACTTTATTCCTCTTATGCTCATTTTAGTTCTCAACAATATATGTTTAATATATGAAGATTTCCTCAAGTTTGCTAACTAATTCTTATTTATTTCTCTATATTTCAGATTTTATTTGGCAATTGTGCGCTCTTCACTTCTCATCATCAGGTACATAATGGATATGCTATTTACAACTCTCTTTTTATCAATTTTATTATTTCACAGACATAAAATATAGTTTGTAGGGAACGTGATATAGAAATAAGATTTTTGAGATTTGAGAAATTGTCAGTATAATTTTCAGGATATTTAGATCTAATACTTTTTAACATCTTTTACATATCTTAACTTTTTATATCAAGTCCCTTGTTCTTTAATAAGGATTGATTCTTATTGTATTTCCTAATGCAATTATACTTAAACAATACAAGTAATACTCTTATGTCAAATTTTCATATGAAAGAAAATGTTCTTGAATATAGAGATTGATTCTTATTATATTTCGTAATACGATTATATTTCAACCAGACAAATAATATTCTTATGTTAAAGAAATCCTAATCTTGAATCAAAGAAAGGATACATGTAGGTGCAATGATAATTAATATATGTTGATTCAATTTTTTGATGTCAGTAATAATTAATTATCTTCGTCATAATATAATTACTACTTTTTTACTAGGTGTATACTATAAAATTGACAATGATATTCTAGCCATATTAAAGAAGACATATGTTGATCAACTTTTTGTTCAACATTTACAAAATACTACTTTCATTCGACAACAACTTCTTGTTATGCATACGACTATAAGAGGAGGAATTCCCAATTTCTGAAAGTCATGACATAAGTTTTAATAAGCGAAGCATTTGAAAACATAACCAACCTTGCTTATGTTCACATTTAAACTATTAGGTGTTCCTATCAGAAAACATGGAAAGTGAATTGATATTTTAAATTTCAACAATTTCTATTTTATAATTCAATTTTTAAAATATAAAGTTTTGTAATAATAATATTAATCTGGGACAAACGTACAAAGCACGTTCCCAAAGACTAGTAAAATCATAAGCATGAAAAATAAATGCATTCTCGATTCCGTCGGGTAAGGCCAGGAGCTGGTTTGGGGAATCACTTAACCCACCCAGTCCTGCCTTTAGGAAGGAATGCAGGAAAGGTGTCAAATATTTGGGTTGATATAACAGAGGCAGTAACTCGACAAAAAATTGGCCTGAACTGGGAGATACCAATCAAATATTCGATGTGCTTTTTAGAAAAAACATAGTGAACAAACAAAATGATTCAAAAGAATGCTTCTATTAGAGGTGGTTGCCTCAAATTTCAAGTGACTTGACTTGGTAGACAACAACACGTAGTTCTTGAAACTCCCAATTGACATTCTTAAATGTCATCTACAAGAACGAAGATGTCGAATAATAGAATTGAATGAAACAAAAGAACAAAATATCAAATCAGCTAGGAGAAAGAATCAAATTATGTTATAATAAGCTGCTAGAAGAAAACAAGGCAAAAACTTGAAATTTTGTTACAGAAAAGTGTGGATGATCGAGTAGTGTGCATGGCTATGCTTTATATAGAAATAGAGGGTGATGAGTCGTGTGTTGTGTGTTGGGGTATTCTCGTTGGGGGTTGGGTAGGAAGATGTGTATAGTGTTCACGTGTAAGGTCAATTATCAATTTCAATCAACTTAATAAATTTGAGTTAGAAATATAATTTTTAATATTTTGAACAAATAATTGTAATGACCCTGAAGGTTATTTTTTAAAATTATTGGAGAATTATCATTTTATCCATTCTGATAGTTGCACTAAGTCATGCTGGATTAGCTAATGAGATTAGTTTTTAGTCGGATAAAAAAATTGTAATTTTTGAGAGTTTTAGAGTTTTGGAGGCTTTAAGTTGTTAAAAGTGATTTTTGTCAATACTTGAAGCTACGAGTCTCGGAATGAAATTATGTCACTTCCATCAGCTTTGGATTGCAGAATTTGATTTTAGGAGGGTTACGTTGTCATTATCAATTTCGAAGTCTTTATGTCGATTTAAGCTCTTTAGTTGGAAGTTTAAGTGAATTTAGTTCAAGAGTTGGCTTTAGTCAATGTTCAGAGTTATAATTTGCTATAAAACCCTATTTATAACTATGAATTGTAATTATTTAAACTATAGTGATTTATGACAAATACATATTAAATATTTGTCTTGTTGTGTAATTTTTTCTTAAAAATACACTCTCCTCGTGCTCTGCCATAAGAACTTGGAGTCCGTATCATGGTGAAGATAAGGTAAGGCTGTGATTCTTGCTCAAAAAACAGACCGAACGCCTTCGAGTTATTGGCTCGTCCAACCCGGCAGCATTCATGAGTCGCTAGTTCAACTGTCCCTCGGAGACAGGGTCGAGAAGTACCATGCATGGTTGCCCCCCGTCCTTTCTTTCTATCAGTCTCACCCAGCAAGCCGAAATTTTTTTTGAACTCAAACATACCGTTCAACCTAACAAAAGTATTTAGGTGAACTTTAACTCTATAAAAAGTCAGGTGACATTTCTTAATTGGCGTCACATTTTAATTCATAATGATTAAAACCCACCTAAACATTAAAATCAAAACTCATGACCGACCGTTTTAACCCACAAAATTAAACATACGTTCTTAAAATGTGTTTGAATTTTAAAATTTGGGTGGGTTTTAATTTTGAGCAACTTTCACATATAGCAAATACAAAATTCATATTTGTATGTTATAGCAAAGTTTGTATAATTGCGCTCCATAGCAAACATAAATATGTATATTTCTCTATACATATACAAAAGAAAGCAGTTGTATAATCTGCTTTGGTATACATATGCAAAAAGATCAATTGTATAAAGTAAGAGAGGTGAGTGAGCGAGCGAGATATGGGAGAGAAGCGAGCGAGATCTGGGAGAGGAGAGAGAGGGGAACGAAAATATATGTATATATACAATTTTCACGCATTTTATACATTTGCGTTTTTGTATAAAGTGAGAGAGGCGAGATCTGGGA